>NW_004798089.1:191894-197194 GCF_000002075.1 Aplysia californica | reverse complement strand
TGGGAAGTGGAGAGTGGAAAGGAGCCAGGAAACTTAATTCCTCGGTGAGAGGGGAAGAAAAACGGGTAAAGAAAGGGTACAATGTATTATTTAGTTACGGGAATTGGGGAGGGAGGGGGGGGTGTCTTCAAGAGCGAGTTGTGTCTTACGTGGAAATCAAAAACATTCCAAAATGGTTTGCCCAGTTGCTTTCTATTCTTGCCAAGGAGCAGATGCCGATTTGATCCGTCACAATCCTTCTCGAAACAAAAATATTTAATAATCTTCAAGAGCAAAAGATTAGAAAAGTTTTGCTGAAAATGTAGCCCTTTCCTATTCTGAAAAGAATTATATGGACAGAAAAGCGTGATATGGATTTTGACGCCCATGTCAAAACCTCAGTGTGGATGAACAGGCGGTTTTCCAAACTCTCTATAAGACCAGGCTAAGAAGGCCACGCGAAGATCTTTGAAACCTTCTCAATCAAACTAAATACAAGAAATTCAAATTGGGGATTCG
Organism: Aplysia californica; assembly: GCF_000002075.1. NCBI lineage: Eukaryota > Metazoa > Mollusca > Gastropoda > Aplysiida > Aplysiidae > Aplysia > Aplysia californica. Next base: position 196,696 of record NW_004798089.1, on the reverse strand, counting down.
AGCCAGGACCACCCCAGAGTCACCTGTACCTTATCAAGGAGGGTACTAACTGAACGCACTGCGTGTCCTGATTTTTAAAATCAATAATAGACAGCATTTGTAGGCACAAATTCCCGCTCAACAGCAAACTCTATGCGTTTTAATATTATATACTTTTACCCCAGCAGACCTAATAGCATACTGAAACAATCTAAACTTCTTGGGAAGCATACAGTGCAAGCTGCAATTTATAGGGGCTAAAACACCAACATACTGACAAGATCTTTCGCTGTCTATGGCTGGGTAATCGTTCCCACCTGAGTGAAGTGAGGAAAATTCGTGTAGATCTAAAGTTCCTTTCCCAAAGACACAATGTCGGGCCGCGGCTCGAACCTGCAACCTCACGATATACGAGTCCGGTAGCCTAACCCCTACACTAATTATTGTGCTAATGGGAACTGTCTATGTTGTATCGTATCTTGCATGATAAAAAATACGTTTCAGTGCGTGCAGTTTTCCCAAGAGGTTTTCGAAAAGGCAATTTACTGGAACAACAGGGGTTGAAAAAAATCTTGCAGTTTAATTTTCCTCTTTTTTAAATTTACCTCAATACGCTTCACTCACACCATCACTCGCCTGTACCTTCCTCAAAACTGCCCGCTGATTTGAAGGGGAAAAAAACATTTAAAATAAAATTTTGCAATTTTGTCATGAATATTTGGGAATTAATTTTGTTGTTGTTATCGATCTAGCAACAGCTGGGCTCTTGCCCCTCTGTCCTAAGCCATGTGGTGATAGGTCATGCAGGTTTGCTGCAGTCGCTGTTATGTTTCTTAGAGTGTGCTATCAACGTTAGGTGTCAAAGGGAGAAACGTAGCTCTGGTGTCATTAAATTTAGGGTTGTGCCGTTAAGCAAATGAGGACCCATAGTCTCACTATATGTGTGGTCACACGAATGATGCATTGTGGAAAGTTCTCGATATTTTCGAATTTAAAACACCTGCGACGCACAAGTAGGATTTTTGTTAGTCATTATCAGGTATGTAAAACTGTCCCGATTGTTCTAATTGAAAGAACATTAACGATTTTATGGGCTTAACTAAAATGCTGGTTATTTCAGTGCTGTTAATTTGTTGATGGTGAAAGGGCTTGGGGGGGGGGGGGAGGTAGAGGCGCGAGATGTAAGGTATAAATGTGTCAAAAAATCTATGACTAACTTAAATAGCTCCGTCCGTGTTGTTTTCCTCAACAGCACACATTAAAACTGTAGTTTGAATCTAGTATCCTGCAAAAATATGTTGTGACCTAACTTGGGAAAAAGAAACATTTTCGACTGTAATTTCTGTTCAAGTTTTGTGTTCAAATTTTCCCCGATCTTAAAAAATACAGCACCATAAAACATATTCTATATTTGTTAGATTTAAATGTTGAGACATTAGTACCACACTAAGATAGAAATAAGTAAGTTTCCACTTACACTGAATTTTTGAAAAAAAATCGATTTTACCTAAATTCGCTTTTACTAGGATTTTCATTCAAGCAGCAGCGAGCCCAACGTTTCCTTTCTGGATGAGTCAATATTTTTATAAACCTTTATTTACATAGATTATAAATCTCGCCAGTTTGTTTTCTTTTCTTCCTCGTTTATGACACACCAACCAGCTGAGTTCTATTCACAGTGTCGTCTTCAGCGGTGTGTTGTGTCTGTCACATGTTGGCTGTTTTTTTCTGTATGTTATATTTCTTCCTCCTGTGTCGTGATCCCATTCACAAGCGATAGATCTTGACATAAGAGAGGTGACGTTGCGCAACAGGGCGTGTGTGTAGTTGTGTCAGTGTCAGACAGTGTGTGAAGTGAAAACAAGTATTACTCTCAAGCTATACACACACACGCTCTCTCACACATACTAACACACACACACACACACACACACACACACACACACAAACACACACACAAACACACACACTAACACGCATACACCCAAACTAATGTACACACTAACACACACATGTGTGCGCACACATATACGACATGCAAACCAACACACACGCACGCACACAACCACACACATGCACACACACTACACACACAAACACACACACACACACTGACACACACATGCACATCAACACATACACACACACACACTGGCACACACACACACACACACACACACACACATGCACACAGCGTGTTTAATATTTTCCCGTCGAAATATAATAAAACAAACGAAACGAGTTCTGGGGTTTTACGGGGGTCAGTACCTATTACTATCATTCACAAAGGCATTTTCAACTGACTGTATGCCGAACACAAAAAAGAGAACTTGATGGATCTAAAGCCATTCATTTTAATATAATCTGTCTAAGAATTTAACTGACTTAATAGAGAAAGTCAGATTATCCACAGTAAAAATACAATGAATAATTTGTTGCAGTAAGAAAGCTGAAAATTATGATGCAGAGGTTTTCTAATGTTTATTTTGACTAATGTGAGGCAGCGTGGTGGAATCAGGCTTTCGTCAATTTTTGGACATATAGAGGTATTGGTATCATCTTAAAGCTTTCTCACTTGTCTTTATTTGGATGAAAAAAATATCCATTTATCTTGAATACAAGTCGAGATATTTGCGAAAGAAGGAGGTGGGGGTCACCTGTTTTCAGAGGAAAAATTAGTGAGAAAATGGCCGCCAAAGATTACTTATTTCCTTAGCTTAAGAGTCCGCGGTAACTGAAAATTTTCATTTTTTGCGCCTTTAACTTTAATCAACGTTTTTCAGAAAAATCCACACATAAATGAGTTTTTTAAATTGCATGAAAGGTGTTGAGCCAAAAAACAAAAATTTGATAAAAATTCACAAACCTGGGGGAAAATGCATGTTTCTTCCCTTTGATTATTTTGACGAGAGCCTGATTCCACCACGCTGCCTCACACATTTGTTTGTTCTTATAAGTCATGGTTTTTACGGGCTAATTGAAAAAACAAATAGACCTACATTTCTGCCTTTGAAAACTGTAAATCAGATTTAGTACTGAAAACATTAAAAGAACACGGCGTGGTCCATTTTTCAGAAAACAAATACATGTAGGCCTACATAAATGTGTGTTTATGAATTCCTACTACGTCCTGCATGGACACTTGCCAAGAATAAGTTTGGTTCTTTTACTTCTTCTACACTGCACTTTGGCCATCCCTGAGGGAGATCTGCACTTTCTATCTCGGTGTTTACTCAGCGACAGCGAATTATAAAGAATTTTTTGTGTCACGATTCTAATCATTTAATCATTTTCTAGTCTCTCGAAAGGCGGAAGGCTATGCGTGTGCGTCGTGCATAAAGAATGATTATTCGACAGCGACAAAGAAAACGGTCAGTTCAAAAGCTGAGGTATTCTTTGAAAGAGTTTTTGACCCAACAATGATTAATACCAGTGTCCTCTCTTAAAAAAGGTCTTCTGTGTCTTTTACTACTAAATAATAATATACAGAGAAAACCCAAACCCTGATTATAATGTCAGAATCTCTCTCTCTCTCTCTCTCTCTCTCTCTCTCTCTCTCTCTCTCTCTCTCTATCTCTTTCTCTTTATCTCTCGCTCTCTCTCTATCTATCTATCTCTTTCTCTTTATCTCTCGCTCTCTCTCTCTCTATCTATCTCTTTCTCTTTATCTCTCGCTCTCTCTCTATCTCTCTCTCTCTCTCTCTCTCTCTCTCTCTCTCTCTCTCTCTGTGTGTGTGTGTGTGTGTGTGTGTGTGTGTGTGTGTGTGTGTGTGTGTGTGTGTGTCTGTCTCTATGTTACAACGTTAAACCAGTTAAGCTGATTAAATAAAAAGTGTCTACACTCAAATTCTAGCTTTTTAGTGCTTATCTATAGTAAAGGAAATATTTAAGATCGATTTTAGGCATATGCATGTAAGTCAATTAGACTGAAATCACCAGGTAGGCCTAGGCCTACTAAGGCCATCTACTCATTTGGCTATCTCTTTATCTATCTATCTTCTCGTGAGTCTACATGTCTGCAGTCTTCTTGTTCACCTATTTTATTTAGGCTGTTAGTATATTATTATTATTATTATTATTATTATTATTATTATTATTATTATTATTATTAGTCTTTCTTTCCACCTGTTGAATGTCCTTTTTAAAAATAGTTTTCCAGGACAAAGATATAATTAAAACACTGTATGAAATACCTCTTTCTCACCAACTTTTCCCTCCTTCTCATCAACACTTGCGCTGGCCCATGGTCGGATTGGGTGCCTGAGGGATGTCGCAGAGTAATCAGGATGATGTTCCTAGAAGAAACACGGATATAACCTACATTGCTGAGCGTCACGATATTTGACAAGATAACCAAAATTAGAAACAAACTGAGCAAAATATTTACCTGTTTGAATTCTCTTTGCCCTATAAAAATTACTTGCATAAACAAAGGTGTTCGGCTGCATAATAATATGATATTTTTAGACCATTTCTGGGACAGGTTAGGGTTTATTTTTTATTTTTCGGCAAACAGAGCCGATAAAACAGCGCTAGAGGTTGAATAGTTAAATATAGTGATGAGAGAGAGAGAGAGAGGGAAAGAGAGAGAGAAAGAAAGAGAGAGAGAGAGAGGGGGGGGGAGAAAAAAAGAGAGAGAGAGAAAGAGAGAGAGAGAAAGAGAGAGAGAGAGAGAGAGAGAGAGAGAGAGAGAGAGAGAGAGAGAGAGAGATGGAGGGAGAGAGAGATGGAGGGAGAGAGAGATGGAGATGAGGGAGAAGTAATTTTTTGGTGAGCAAATTTAGTGACAGTGTGATTGTGTAGGGGAGGCTAGGGGGGGGGGG
>NW_004798089.1:189922-191509 GCF_000002075.1 Aplysia californica | reverse complement strand
GGGGGGTATACAACATCCCAGCATAAAGACCTGGATACATGATACAATTTCTCCTCACACGGGAAAGGATCTCACGTTTTCTGCGATAGCGAACCGCCGAGCTGCTACATCACAGACGACGGTCTGGGCTTTTATTTAGTACACTGAGTTACAGTTAGTAATCTTGCTAGCAGGGTTTCTATTTAATTTAGATCAGTTGCTGGGAAACGGGATATAGATAAACCTAGTTCGAATTCAAAACTGCATGGGTATTTTGAACTTGGATTGCTCGAGCAGTTTCAGTGATTCTCTTCCATTTTATAGCACGGTCATAATATGTACTTTAAGTTTTATGCATTGCATCTTAAAACAACGCCACAGCTTTTCAATGGGGCATTTTCTCTATACCGGAAGGCAAGATACTCACCCAATAGTTTCCTAAAGGACTAACGACTAACTGGAAAGCTTTCCAAACACTGAAACACTCCTTGTTCAAAGTTAATGGTTCCACACGCGCATGACCTCAAGAATCCGGAAGTGTTCAAGTTTTTCTCCGATTGACTGAATGTCGAGATCCGAATGAGGCGAACTGCAATCATTGGAAAATTATAGCTCTTGGAAATAGCCGTAACCATTGTTTCAAGAATATTTCCAACGTCTGTTTAGGGGGGGGGGGATTTTGCAGACAGCCAGTTCAACTTAATAGGCCTGCATATAAATCAACACATTTTAAAACACCATACAACAACTGAACAAACAAACAAAGAGCTTCTTATTTTGGGACCAAGCTCATTGTGTCTTGCGTAAGGGCAAATGTTAGGTGACCACCCATACAAAACTGTTTCTCAATGTATATTGAATGACCTGTTTGAGAACCAAAATCTACAGATTTGACAACTAAAATCTAAATATTTACCCCGTAACCACCTTTGAGCCGATACCAGTGAGATGTGATGCTCAATACCCCAAATGACACACTCAGAACTAAATGTATTGCTTAAGAAATTATTTCTTTAAAAAATGTTTGTTCTGTCTTTGGGGCGAGACAAATGTATTATGCATTATTTAACCTGTTACTTAACAGAACCGACCTGTTCCAGGCAGAATCAAAGACTCTGTGCTTAGCCTTTACTTTTGTTAAGTCGACAGACTTTATATTAACTGCACATCAACATTCGTCTCGAATGAGGCAATTGCTATATTATTTTAGAGAATAAACAATATCATGTGACATGAGATGTCTCCGCAAAACCCTTAACATCACAAGACGAGACAGGCAGAGAAATGAAGAAGTATGGCTATATATATACGCACTGAGTCCTGCCTGCATTTCATAGAAAGACAGAGAACAAAATGGTTTAGCCGCGTGTTACGTATTTCAACCAGAAATGAAGAAGTATGGCTATATATATACGCACTGAGTCCTGCCTGCATTTCATAGAAAGACAGAGAACAAAATGGTTTAGCCGCCTGTTACGTATTTCAACCAGCCTCGAGAGCTTACAACACCAAGCAATCAGGCTATAAAGGAAAAGGAAGGCCACTCAAAGGGTGGATTGAGGGTGTCAAGGAAATCCTGAGAAATCACAACAATATCCCTACTGAAAG
>NW_004798089.1:183281-188441 GCF_000002075.1 Aplysia californica | reverse complement strand
CCACCCTCCAGCCTTTCTTTATTCCCTTTCTCTTTTCTTTCTCTTTTCTGAAGGTGCATGCTAGCTCTGAGCTTGACTAGTTTCACATGGATTCTCATAATCGAGTCTTATGGAAGAATATGCTCTTAAACTTGGTGCGTTCATATTTTTCTTTACGTCCATCCTGCTGAGACCCTATCGAATGTCGAAATAAGATGTACTCTGAGACCATACAGTCATTTTCTCACCTTCTATGGAGTTTTCTTCTTTTTCTAGTGGATTTATCGGTGGATTCGCTGATTTACCTCTACGTGCCTTTTATAACATTGTTGAGAATAAACTGCTTTAATGGTTTGTCGGTAAACCAAATAACATGTTTATTAGGACTGGGAATGAAGGGGTTTACAATATAGTGTTAACACCCTTTTCATCATTATGTCATTATTTGATAGACATGACTTCTTAATCTAAAGCCCATACCAAGCAAAATAAAAGGAGAACCTTCCAAAAATTTCCATAACAACTTCATTGATGATTCAAACTCAGGTCATCTGCCCCGTTGTCCATTATAATAATGATAGAGTTGGCGGTACGCCTGTTTACTGTTGCTCAGCCTGTTTAACGTTAAAGACTAAAAAGACAAATAACAAAAACAGAAGGGAGAAAAGAAGTAGATTGTTCAAGCGTAAATTATTCTTTTTAAGTATTATGATCATTACTATTTGACTATCCATCAACTCAGGTTAGATCATTTTTTGCTAATGGCGAGCTGCTTCCATCTTACACGCAAGAGCCCGCTCAGTCTGTTTTGGGTTATTGTGATTATCCCAGTTGAAAACTTAGAATACCGTTTTCCCGACTCGGTAATTGGACTGAAGTCATTTCCAGGTAATACAAAAAGCCTGACTATTATACCACAAAGATGTCGGTTGTTTTGTTGGTCTACTCTTTAACGTTTGCCTTGCGGTAGTATTTGAACGTCAAGAGAGCACGAGAGCAGTGCCACATAAACAGGAAAAAATTGAATAATGGTAAAGGTAGAATTCAATAATAATTTTATATCATGAGCAAATCATGATTAGGGATGTTGAACAGGCTGTTAGAAGAATGTGGTGAAACGTAGACAAAATATCCACTTAGTGCGTGGTGGGTTGAAAAAAGTCCAATTTCCTGGTAATAATTTGTTTGGGCTTTCTTTTGGTTCCAAGTCTCTTTCACTGCATATGAATTACATAAGAAGGAAAGTTTACGTTTCAGTGGCCGTCTGCAATTGGGAGGGGTCAGTACTAGAAAGCCGTGAAATCTCACGTACAAAAATTCCTTTGGCATTCCAGGGGTGCACTAACTTCGATTTTTTTTTTTTAAGATCATTTTCTGGGAGAAGTCATAACCTCAATATAAAATATGCCCTTCCCCCTCTCTTTACCAGCACCCCCTCCCTTCCTCCCCCTCACCTCCGTCCCTTTTCTCCCCGTTTTTCCACTTACAGCGAAAACATAATAATATCAGAAATCATAATAGGCTTAGATACCGGGCTATTAGCTTCATGAGCAAGTTATTTGACTTCAAACCAGATGACCTTGGTTTGAAACCCCTTGAGGGCGTAGCTAAACGTTGATTGTTTGCAGAGGGTTTTCAGCTCTCCACCATGTCGTGCTGTAGGGCCTAAGAGTTCGACACTAATTGGAATTGTCCGCAGCTTAGGTAACTCAATTTGCGTCAAAAAGATGAGCGAAACCTGAAACCGAGACTCTCAGAGCGATGTCGGAATGGAATGACTAATGAGGCAATGAGTAGTATTTCAGTGTTTGCTTTCTACGAGTCACATGCGAGTCAGTATAATGGCAGCGTAGGTGCTGTGGAATAAAATTGAAGGATTTTTTTCGAGGGGGTGGGGGCGCTCGACGAAAGAGGTTTTAAAAATGTGCTTTTCATTTATTTTTTTTTAGTGTTGGGGTGATTGGACATGGTGGGGAGGGGGGGGTGTCGTGAAAGAATGCAGGACAATAGAAAGGGAACAAAGGTAACGAGATAAGATGATTATGGGAGTTGGGCCAGGGGGCGGGGTTGTCGTTAGTGAACAGTCAAGATGCCAAAACTGATGGCAAAAGACAAAATGGAAAATTGAGATACTCTGCCAAACTATGCTGAAAGTCGTGTGCAAGAGGGTTGGTAAATACGTCTGTTAGTTTCACACATACTTGGAAGATGTCAGATTCTTAAGAAGAGTTACTCAGATCTGTCCTATGTTTGGTATATTTTTAACTTTTTCCAATCTCATCTGACCACAAAAAAAACCTGGTGTACGTGGTCATAAAAGAAAAAAAAAGAAAAATATTCCATCAAACCTGGTCTAACAACCACCTGTATAAGACTATTCCCTGTTCAAGTAGCCACTTAAATAATTATAATGACACTGTGTAAGGCCGACATGTCTGACAATTGCCACTTTTCTCCTCGACAATGTGTTGCCGTGTTTCTACAGTATACGTCCTGGGGTCTCAAAGGTGTATACGTTTTTCACGGTTTTTTCTTCTACATGCTGTTCTATATTATTTTATTGTAGCAAACCAGGCTGGGGGGACATCCAGATCTTAGTGTTGATAGAGAGTACAGAAGAACACTTGTCTGTTTGACCGTCTGTCTTTCTATCTGTCTGTCTTTCTGTCTGTCTGTCTATCTGTCTGTCTGTCTGTCTGTTTGACTCTTCCCCCATTTTCTCTCTCTCTCTCTCTCTCTCTCTCTCTCTCTCTCTCTCTTTCTCTCTCTCTATCTCTCAATTTCTCTCTCTCTCTCTTTCTCTGTCTCTCTCTATCTCTTTCTCTCTCATGTACCAACGCAGGCATTCATACATAATATATACAAATACACACTCACGCGCGCGCACACACACACACACACACACACACACACACACACACACACACACACACACACACACACACACATGCGCACACACACACGCGCGTATATATTTATTTTTAAAAAAATATTTTTTAAAATTTAATATTTCCCCCCCCCCCCCCAACAAAACAGCAAACACACAGAAAAAAAAATGAAAATTGACCAAACATAAAAGTATGTAAGATAAATATACATATATAAAATTCATATATTATAATGCATGTTATCACCTAATATACATACTCACTCCTTGCCTCTGCCCCCGTAAGTTTCGGCCTGAGCACCTGGGCAAAGCCACACAAACAAAATATTAATGAGTCTTAATCGTAACAACTCCTATAAAAAGGAATGACATCCGCATCCACTAACGATAAGGTTCTTACGAATATATTAACCGCTTTATCTTTTGATCAAATAAACAGAAAGAAAAAAAAAACACCTTGGTAGCATAAATATGCCGTTAATGCTTTTTGCAGTAGCCTTCGAGTTTTCGTTGCATACTGGGTAGTGAAGTGTACGTACTGGTGCGATTGTGAAGAATCTGTACTCAAGAGGCGTTTATTAGGGAAAATGTAATAATATTATGTTTTTCTGAATTTTGATCTGGGTTCGACCTCGCTAAATTTTAGGTTTATACTACTACTATTGTTACTACCACCACCACTACTGACCTCCCCCTCTCTCTCTCTCTCTCTGTCTCTCTCTCTCTCTCTCTCTCTCTCTCTCTCTCTCTCTCTCTCTCTCTCTTTCTCTCTCTCTCTGTGCTATTGTGCATGTCTCTGTGTCTGCATGTGTGTGCTTTTGTGTGTGTGTGTTTGGGTGTGTGTTTGTGTGTGTGTGTGTGTGTGTGTGTGTGTGTGTATGTGTGTATATGTGTATGCATGTGTATACATGTGTGTATATGTGTGTGTGTGTGTTTGTGTTTGTACCCCCTATCTAAAATACGATTTTCAATTACGGAAAAGCGCTAATAAATGATGATTCAAAGACAGAGGTATCGAAAGCGATTGTTTCCTTTCCTTTCACTTTTATTCTGATAAAACGATTGTAAACGTAAAGTTATTCTCATCATGGGTTTTTCCAAAATTATTCAATAGTTCTGTAGCACAAGTATTATCATTGACAGCTAACATGTCTTTGCTATAGACATAAATAGTAAATCAAATAATACATTAGATTAGAAACCTGTTCAAGTCGGTTCAAGTCAGTTTAAGTAAATCTACATGGGTAAAAATGGCGAGGGAATTTGGCCCTCTTGCAAGAAAGAAGAAGCTGAGCCTTCGTTATTTTATTTGTCTTTAAAAAGTGCAAACATTTTCAATGCCCCTGTTTCTCTGTCCAATACCTTTTTAAAACTAAAAATAAGAGAGCGAAATGTAAATCCTTGTCATAACTTTAGATTGCATGCTGTCTAAATGTTCAGTTTTAAAAAAAAGAAGAAATTCAGTGTAGGCCTACATCTTTGGGATTTTTTTCTTTTTTGTTTTTATTTCAAGAAAATATTCGATCTATGTTTCTATTTCTATTCCCACTGTATTTTATACATCATTATTTTTATGAGAGAAGATGTCGTTTACTCCGTTTTCGCTTAAATTTTTTTTGCAGTAAAACAAACGTTTTACTTCAAAATGGGAAGTGATTTTTACTTTGAAATTTACATTGTGATATCAAGAAAAGAATACGATCGAATTATATTATCTGAGATGGCCACCCATTGAAGATGAGAAAAGTAGTTCTCTTAAACAAGAGGACGTTTTGGACAGTGTCACTAGAACAAAAACTGCAAGGGAGAGTAGAAGGTGGTTGTCTCTACAGGTGATTGTCTTTGACCGGTGGTCGCTAGAGTAAGTTTGACTGTATTATGAATTTTGTTCTTCTGAAAACATCGTTTTGTTAGAAGCTTTTGTTGAGCATTTCCATCTTTCTGCTGGAATGTTGTCTCTCTCTGAGGCTGGGTTGGGTACAGCAGGCATGTTCGAGGCCGGCCGCTTCCCAAATGATCTAAATAGGGTTGATTGGGGCCGTAAAACATATAAAGCAACACACTGCAGTCAACGAGGTAGTGAGACGTATGGCCTTGTCTGTGGTTTTTGCTCTCACAAATTCTCAGCAGCTGTTTGTTGTTCTTTTTCCATTCTTTGTGAATCTTCCACGTTCGTTAAATCCACTCACTGAGCAGTTTTTTCTCTTTTTTTCTCTCTGCCACACTCTATCTGTCTGTCTGTTTGTTTGACGGTCTCTCTCTTTCTCTCTCTCTCTCTCTCTCTCTCTCTCTCT
>NW_004798089.1:179982-181324 GCF_000002075.1 Aplysia californica | reverse complement strand
GGGGTTGTTAGTTAGTTAGTTTGTTTGTTTATCTTTATGCGGGAGACTTGAATTCGTCAGTTTTACGATTTTTTAATACAGAAATAATTCTTTGAGTACAAATCATCCACTAAAAATGTCTTTAAAGGAACGCTACTGCATAGGAACGCATGAACCTGAGAGACTCAAATCGCGAATTCAAAAGTAAAGTTTTTTCCCGCATCCGATCCGGACAGTGGGGATTGCCTTGTTAGTGAGACAACTTCCTGGGCCTTCGGCATAATATTATTGTGGTAGGGTGGCCAGTTCCTTTCCACGCCGCCTTTACTTCCCCAACTCGAAGTCAGGTACCCATTACTGCTGGACAGGCAGGAGGGGGCGAAAAAAATCTGTGTCCGAACCGGGGCTCGAACCCGGACTTTCCGCTTCAAAACGGTCACAAAAAGAAACGAAGGAGGCCAAACAAAAGAAAACAAAACCCAAACCTCTGTACATATTGTCGAAACTGTCTAAGACGGCTAATTAATTTCGAAGAGACAAGTCACTGTCTTGGACATGTGGTCGTCTTATACAGTGCCACAATAATGGGAAAAAATGCAAGGGTTTGGGGGGGAGGATAAGAAAGTGGCCATCATGTGTGTTATACAGGTGGTTGTAATAACAAACTCTACTGTACTTCACAATTAAATATTCCCCACGAGAAACTAAGCCTTCCAACGAGCGTTTAGGTTTCTTTTGATAAGAATCTTTGCTGCTACACATAGAAGACATGGGTTCGATTTCTGAAAAGCGAAAGTCAACAAGGTCAAGTATCGCGCGTATTCCATTTTTTCATGGCAGTCCAGGTAGATGCAGAAAATTCCTCCAATAATTTTTAGTTATTTTTTCTTTTTTTCTCGTTTAAATTTTGTCTGTCCGTCCGTCTGTCTTTCTGTTCATCTTTCTTTCTACCTCAAAACAAGAATGTTATTCTTTATATCAGCCAGACACATTATATTTATGTCTTGTCAGCAGTAAAATTTGCAGAAAAGTAGAAATGCACCCTGCATTATCCCCAACATAGTAAGCAAATGCATTATGGGTCAAGGGGTCAGTTTGAACTGCGGTCATCCGGACATAACACTTAGCACTTCATCACTGGCTGTGCGTCACATTCCCACGCTTTGGACATAGATCTGGCTAAATGTTTATGACATTTTATCCGTATACTCAAGTGTTAATGATGATAATGGTGATGATAATTATGATGATGCTGATAATGGTGAAAGATGATGATGACGATGATGATGATAATAGTAACAATAATAATAATGATAACAATACTACTACTACTACTACTACTACTACTACTACTACTACTACT
>NW_004798089.1:177094-178184 GCF_000002075.1 Aplysia californica | reverse complement strand
GTGTGTATGTGTGTGTGTGTGTGTGCGCGTGTGTTGGTGTGTGTATATGTGTGTCAGTGTCGATGTTCGTGTCTGACATTTCGCTTTTTATAACTTAAGTAATCTGATCAATCAAAATCTCAGCCACACGAACACAACGAGAAGTTGAGTACAGTTTTATCATCATATTATGGTAACATCATCATTTAGTAGACCCTTAAATAGCAAAAGCGATTTGCATTTCTTGATACCTTGTGGGAGCTGAGTCCTAGCAACGACAGAACTTTCTTTTTTTTTTCGTTTTGAAAACTAGGCGTGTTCTTTGGAAATTCCCGACTTCAATTTAATATGAGGAGGTGGTGATCGAGCGTTCCACCGTCTTACATCACAGTTTCTCTCTCTCTGTGGCGCCATCATCCAGTCAGGGGTGTATCTGCTTTACTGTCAATGAGAACACTGTTCAAACAATGTCAGAGCTCTACTTTGCTTGAGTGTTGTTCAAACATAGAGAGGTGTGTGCCCTGTAGGTTTTCGTATGTTGTCATTGAGAATGATTTTGAGATTGTATCAACTAATATTTTGTTTGATAAACTTAAGTCTGTGGTTTATTTTTTTGGAAATGATCACATTATGAAACACATCTTTTCCGAAAACTGTATTATTGACCAAAACTTCACTTTCTGTGCCGTATGTTCACCGAAGGAAATCAAATTATGGATATTGTAAGGTAAAGTGTACTGCTTCAAGAGCTTGCACGGTTTGCGCGTTTTGCTGAACGGTTAGTGTTTCAAGAAGAATCTTTCAGTTTTAGGTATCACCAGAGTAGCTTTACTTGTACATCTCTTTGACAGGGATTGAGAATTCATCTTCACCACCACCCATTCCCAAAACTCCCTCCCTTCCTAACTCCTTCTCTCTCTGTCTCTCTCTCTCTCTCTCTGTCTCTCTCTCTTTCTTTCTTTCTCTTTCTCTTTCTCTCTCTCTATTTCTATTTTTCAAACTCTCTAACTCTCTTTCTCTCCTCTATTTTTTTAAAAATGTCAGTCTACCCAATCCTCCATTTAATCTTTCCTTTTTCTCTATCCCCTCTTTCTGTTCAATAATCTCTCTT
>NW_004798089.1:170354-174906 GCF_000002075.1 Aplysia californica | reverse complement strand
ATGTGTGTGTGTGTGCGTTTGAGCGTGCATGTATGTGCGCACGCGCGTGTGTGTGTCATCGTGTGTTTTATTTTGCCCTTTTAAAGGCTATGTACAGTTGCAGCTGTCTTAAAATTTTATTCGAAACAAGATGTTAATATTTTAATGCATTTCTGCGTCTTACTTTTATTGGTAGTGAGTTTTTTTCTTTTACATATTGGAATTGATTCCATTTCGGATGAGATAACAATTTTACAGCGACTGACCTTTAAAAAACGTTTTCAATAGATCTAGTCATTTTGATTTGCAATTACAAGTATCTCCAATCGAACGATTAAAATCCTCATATAAGAATAATGTATTACGGAATACGCGAAAACGTCTCTCGTGAACATTAAAAAGTATTATGTAGGCCAACCAGAGTGCACAAATCAATTTTGTAACTAGACAGGGTGGAATTTGTTTCGGAATATGAGCGTTCACGCGAGTTGTGGTCTGCCTTATTTCTCTAGGACGGCATATTTTTCTGTAGAGTATAGAGAATAGCCAAATTTTTTTTCCGTCTCACTTTAAAAAAAAAAGGATACAGCCTAGGTGTTTCTTTTCTGGGGAGTGGGCGAGGAACATCACAGAATGGGGCCATTGGAATGCGACTCGTTTTCCATACATGGCCTTGACTCGTGCTACGAACCGGTCCCTTTGAAAATATAACTTGGACAGCTTCTATTTGTCTAACAAGTTTGACTAGAAAAACAGCAGTCTGCGTGCATCTCAGATACATGTCTGTTAACATAGTTGGCAAGGAGTCACACAGTAATCAGGTCGTTGCGTGATTTTTCTTTCTTTTTATTTATTTAGGCCGAGACTGTTCTCGTTATATTTGGTACATTTCTGTCGCTGATAGGAACGAGCCCAAGACAAAATTAAAGCATAGAGCTAAAAGCCCTCATTAAAACACTTCCTGGCGTAGCTGATGGTTGTTCTTCATTTTTCACAGTCCTCTAAACTAGCAGATTTATAAGCCTGTAAAATTGTTCATGGGTGTACTTAGATTGACCGGCAACCCGAAGTGATGGACATGGGAGCGAATAGTAACTATACTTTTGATTGAATTTAAGTTGAAGGTTGTAGGCTACTACCAGTAAGTCGAATTTCTTTTCTTTTTTCTTTTCTTATGTTGATTCTGTCTTACCGTATTAGACTTTCCGCGCACGACATGACCACCATTGTGTCGATGTGGTTCTCTTTTCACAAACTAACGAATAGAGTTCAAATGGTTTAGGTACTTCTGAGTATTTGCCACTCTTTGTCAGTAGGTAGAAGATCTTAAACTATAAAAACCCGGTGAAACCCCGAGCTTAATAAGGTAAAAGGAAGGCAGGAAGATATTTTTTCATATAAAGGATACACGTTCGATTTTCTCGCAGATATGTCTATCATGTTTGTCTTTCAGCTGCAATACTGTATCTTTCTCAACTCTGGTTGCCCTTGACAGGTAAGGTGACAAAAAAAAGTACAAAAAAAACAACAAACATTTGTTAGTTTATAGATCTAGTAAATATTGCAATCCTAAATATCATAGGCCTACACG
The DNA here is from genome assembly GCF_000002075.1 of Aplysia californica. NCBI lineage: Eukaryota > Metazoa > Mollusca > Gastropoda > Aplysiida > Aplysiidae > Aplysia > Aplysia californica. The sequence continues at coordinate 173,336 of NW_004798089.1, read as the reverse complement.
GCAATCAATCAGTCGTTTAGTAATAGGCTATTCAAGAGAAAGGTCTGAATCACGATCACTGAGTCACAGTTGCTCCAAACAGGAAAAGAAGAAAAGAAAAAGAAACGCCCTTCCCTATTCAAATTAGGGACTACTGGGTTTTATTATGTTTACCTCTCTGAGTTGAACGTAGTCTTGAATTGACACAGTCTCATGGCTAATAATTATAGTATTTAGATCGGCATGCCTTCTACCCGAGTTTTGCAATGAAGGAGCTATTCGAAGGTTTACGCCTGATTTAATCAATACGTGTAAAAAAAGTGGCTCTTTATTTTTGATATTGTAATTCGTAAATAACTCTGTTTCGTAAATATAAAGTATCATTTATTACTTTTTAAAATTAGTTTGTTTTTTTAAAGTAGCGGATAGTTGGAGGGCGTCACTGTTACGTCCAACTTCTACACTTTCCCTCTGTTGTTTCTACCTATCAGTATTACTTTTTCTCGCTCAGTTTTAAATGAAAACAATCAAACAGAAGATGAATCAAAGTCTAGATCTCTTTGGGTGTTTTGTTGTTTTATTTTTGGTTTTTTGTAAATGTTATACGGCGCTCGCAACTGCATAAGTTCATATTAACGCGCGGAACACTTTAAACATTCAGTTGGTAGGAAATTTTGAATTTTGCCCGGGTGGCGGCCGAAACCTATTCTTATCTGGTTAAGACCACCAAGGGATCTTTAACGTGCGCAACTTGCACACGGGACCTCCGAGATTTTTCGCCCTTGTCCGAGAAGGCTAGGTGTAGATCTTTCCTATCAGAAGATCAGGGGTGTGGCTGAAAGATAGCAGTAAAGAGGGGCCAGGGAGTTGCAGTAGAAATGTTGCAGAAAGAGTCAGGAGCTCAGAGGAGGGGGGGGGGGGAAAGGAGGTGAGGGGGTGGGGGAAGAAAATGGAGACAAAAGCAGACGACAGAACATTGATAGAGACCAGGAAAGGAGGTAAAAGCAGACGATTTGTGAGAAATATTTTTCTGTCGCTACCTGAATTCGGACCCGGGACCTTTGAATGAGAGGCGAACACCTTAACTTCCAGGCCACCAGAGCCCCCGTCCAGATCTCTGTAACACATCGAATGCAAGCTTAAATTCAGGCAGGAGACCCTCTAACTTTTTGTTTTCACTTTTACTAAAAACCTTTTCCTGCGGAATGACACCCGGACACGATGATTTTTATTTTAACGCTTGCATAATATCCATATAAGCTCTTGCACACTATAAAAAATGAGTGTATGGCTTTAACGCTTCTATGAACAGTATGTCAGGCTTCCGAATTTAACGTTCATTTCTGATAGAACGAAGCCAAATTGACTTAAAGCTTTGAAAACTCCACAAAATGACCCAAGTTAAACATCAGGGACTCGAACCAGGGCCATCTGTTTCGTAGTCTAGCATGATACCAACTGAGCTCCTTGAACTTCGAAAGCATTGCAAACATTTAACAACTCTGAATGGTGTTATGAAAGTAAATAGTGATACCGTTGATTCTTTCCTTCAAATGACTTGCCAGCCACTACAATATGAGATGTTGAAAAATTCGTGGAAAAAACAAAACACGTATTGCCGTACACTTTCCTTGACTTTTTCACCTCATATAATTATAATCATTTAGCATAACTTACTTAGACATGAAAATCATGCCGATTTGGCAATCTCACGGTCTATATCAGTAAGTATCTGAGCTCATACCGTTACAAACTTAATCAAGCTTAGGCTGACTAAGGTATTTGTCGTTTTCACCCCTACCAGAAAGAACAGAGAGTATATCAATTGGCGATTTAGTCGTCTCCCCACAGCCCGTAGGCCTACTTCAGCATTTACGAGGGGCAGTGTTCCACTTCGGGGCAGACTGTCCCCAAAGCGTATTGTGTGTTGTTACTGTTGTGTTGGGTCAAGGGCTCTCGAACTGGCTCAACACGGACGAGCAAGAGTTGACACATGGATTCTCAAAACACCTCGCTTGTTAGTGTTACTGTGTGATAAAGGTAGTCCTAATCATGTAGCTGGGCTGTTGTAACCACGTCTGCAGTCCCTTTCTACCCATTAAAGTCGTACTGGTGGTTGGAGAGGGCAACTTAAAATTGTAGGTCCAATTTTAAAACTCTCTTTCTTGTCCGTCTATTGGCCCGTCTTGCTCTTTCCCAGCTCTAAATTATGACCCTTATCATGTCAATATATTCCTCTTTGTTGAGACTTAAGCGGTATTAAAAAAGTAAAAGCTCTTTGAAATTTATTTTAATTAGCTCGTACTTCAAAGATAGCTGTTCTGATCCCATGTCATTTCCGAGAAAATGATTTTCCCGGACATGCAGATATTGTGTGGAAAGGAAGAGCAGATAACGGAACATTACAACATTACATTCTGAAACGTTGTTATCATGTCGAGCATATTTATGATTGTACTTGTGATGATGAAACAACTTTAAAATAAGAGAAAAAGAATAATCGGGTCGTTGGCGGCTGCTCCTGCTCCGGTGTGGTATGCCCCTTCTTGTCTATAAAATATATATATCGACCTGATCTACGTATATGCTGCGTTTTTAAGCTACACCCCCCCCCAAAAAAAAAGAAGAAAATTTAAGTATACGTAAATAAAATAAACAGCGTGTCTACAATCAATGTCGAAAGACCAAAATGCTCGTCCTCAATGGGTTAATGAAGAGTAAAGTTCCATTGCTGACCAATTATATTATTCCCTTACCTTTTGAAAATGTTGTTTTATGTTTTCACTACCCGTGTGTTAACACATATTCATTGGAACGGTTTGTAAAAACTATTTTCTTATTACTTGAGCTAAACGAAAACTTGTAATTTTTATTGGAGTTGATCGATAGCGTCTTAGCAGATGCAAACAACGATAGCCAAGAGATTTTCGCTCCACTGACTTCCCCAAATTCCTTTCACTTATATTTTTTTCCTCTCAAACGCAGCCCCCCCCCTCCCGCCTC
>NW_004798089.1:165995-167423 GCF_000002075.1 Aplysia californica | reverse complement strand
AGGATGAATCTTAACCTAATTTCTCATTTTTTCCCCGTCTTTCTTCCAGAGTCTGACGCCATGTTTGAGGCCCGCACAAAGGAGCCCCGACTCATCATGATGAAGTCCACCAGCCAGCCAGAGGTCATGAAGACGATGTCGTCTCCACTTGTAACTTCCAGCCCGAATGGCAGTGTGCATGCCCCGGGTTCCTACCTCTCTAGAGTTCAAGCTAATCTAGGTACCTCGTCGCAGAAAAGAACTGAACACGATAACATTTCACTTTCCTCCGGCTCTGGAGGTAACACACATGTTTCTAGATCTTTCGAAGCCGGTTCTACCCTGCCGATAAACGCCGAGCTCACTGTGCATGTCGAACTGAAGTCCAAAGATTTTTCAAACTCTGTTGCAACAAATGGAGGCATCACAGCTCTGCCTTCGCCTTCTCTGTCGCCCAGGATTGATCTGACTAAGACTGGTATCTCAAAAGTCGATGATGATATCCCCGATCATGTGTGGATGCAAGCGTATCATAGACAACGACAGAATCTGAACAATCAGCACATGCAACAGCAGTTTGAAATGGACCCACAGCGTACTGTGAATGCTGACAGTGTTACAAAGCAACTTTCCTCAATGGGGGGAACGCAATCCAACTGGATTCTGAGAGCCACGCCCATCTATCGAAGCGGGGCCAACGAGGAGAACGCGTCTCCCACGGAGGTTGTGATGTCACCCATACAGAAACAGCCTCTCGTCCAGACATCTTCACTGACAACAGGCAGCGATGGCTCCATCATTGTACCCGCTGACAAAAACTTTAATGTCGGAGGCGAATTAGAAGGTTACCGGATGTACAAAGGCAGGGCTTACAATGTGGACCAGTCTTTTGGCAGTGCGCACCCATCATCTCCTGCCATCTCAGATTCCCCTCGGGTTACTAAGTCAAGTCAAAATAACACACTAGGTCGAAAAATACCCCCGAGCCCTACTTTCCCCACCAAGCTGCTTCAACACGACGCGAGGCACGTTAAACACAATGGCGTGATACCATCAAGCCCCAAGAGCCACCATCCGCGCCATCAGCATCCACAGCACCATCATCAACATCATAACCTGTCGCAGCAACAGCAACAGTTGTTTCAGCAAAACACTTCTCCGCTAAAAGAGCAGATATTCAGAGACCATTTCCGACAGTTGCAAGAGTCAAAGTTCCAAACAGCACCTCTAAAGTCTCCAGATTCTCCACAGTCAAAGCACATGTCAAGGCCGTGGTGGAAAAACCAAAAACTCAAAGATGATTGGTCCAAACCGCGAGTTGTCACGTGTTCCGCTTCCTTGACAGGCAAGCCCCGCCCAGCGTCACAGAGATCCCAGAAACCTACTCCCTTGGTGAGCTCAGACAGGCTTTTTAATAATTATGTTTTTGTTTTTGCTGATTTCTGCCTT
>NW_004798089.1:160401-164612 GCF_000002075.1 Aplysia californica | reverse complement strand
TGTGTGTGTGTGTGTGTGTGTGTGTGTGTGCCTATGAGTGAAAGTGTGTGTGTGAAAATTAAATGTAATTTTGCCTGCAACATTGTCAGATGTCTGTATGCTGTTGTGTTTGTGTGTGTAATTATTTGAGTATAATATATTATTGATTCGAGTGTCTATGTCCATGTCATAGTGCCTCTTGATGTATGAGAATAGGCTTTTACCTCATTAGATACACATTGTCTTACAATTCCTGTCTCTCTAACCTTGCTCAGGTACTGACGCTGCACGGTAACAGAGGCGACCCCCCGAGCCCCGCCTCCCCATCACGTTCTGCAGCTGGCAGTGGCCACCACTCCCCTCGACGCAGAGACACACACAGTCCTTCCGTCTACCGATTGGATCCAAGAGCTGGACTCAAGCCTCGCTCCAGAAGCGCTTCTCCACAACCTCCGCCGAAATCCATTCTGAAGAACAACTCCAACACAAGCACCCACGACAGACTAGGGTCGAACTCTTCATCAAACGCAATTACCTCGTACATAGACAGCCCAACAGACAATCTATTAACACCAGATTCGACTCTCTCTTCCGAAGACCATTTACTCCCATTTACGTCAGTCAAATCGCCTCCCTTGAGGAAGAAAGGTGCTAGTTTCTCTCTGCAGTCCAAGCCGTCAATTTCAAGGCGTTCTCAGAGTGCCAGTGCTGGGGGTCGGGGGTCACCCCCACACAGATATGACCTTGCCTCTAACGGGTCCAGGGAACCAAAGAGAAAGTCAGTGACCTTCAACCAGCAGGTACGGCTTCACCTAGGAGGTCACGTGTCCACAGTACAGGCACTTGCAGTGGATGCATAAAAAAAATCATCAAAAATCTTCTTTTTTTTTGGTAACGATTACAAATGTATTATGTTTCCTGTGGCATGTTATATAATTTAGGAAGCGGGTTGTTTCGATCCTGTCAGTTAGAACCAATCCCAGATGTGTTGATAATGATCTGATAATGTGCATGCAACCTTGATTTTAACATCGTAATCTAGATCTGCGTTAGACAATGGGGGCCCAAGGGTCGTGTTACTCTTGAGGAGAAAATATGGAAATCAGTTTTAACACGGGTTATTATCGTGCATTTAATCGACGCCCTTGTATTAAGTGTAAATTGTGTGTCAAACGTTGATATAATATCCCATTATCTGTTGCTCATCTTCTTTCTGGACACACACACACAAACACACACACACACACACACACACACACACACACACACACACACACACACACACACACACACACACACACACATATATATAGAGAGAGAACAGATGGATATCTATTAAAGACCAGAATAGTATATATTGGTCTATTTCTAGAGCATGGGGTCAAAGAAGTGAATGGTGAGCCATGGTCGCCAGTCTTGTTTCAGATTTGGCACTTTTTGATGATGCTATCATCTGAGAATATAGAGACAAGTTATGTAATAACCGGTCAAATTATGAAGAGCTGAAATTAAACACTTATTATACTGTCGAATCAACCTAATCGGTGATCTTTTCATGTGGTCACCTGTACTAACAGCCACTGTTCATAGCGGCCACTGTCCAACGCAGCCTCGGTCAGGTCATTTTCTTGACAAGTCGGCCTTAAAGCTAGCTCATAGTGGTCCCTTGCAACAAAAGTTTTCTGCCAGCCCGTCCTTTGATTATACCTTTTATCAATACAAAAGAACTCTGTGATAGATAATACTCTTGACAGAAATGACATGGAAAGACAAAATTAAGATTTCAGATTGTGAAACTAGATGTTTACTTTTTTTTAAAATGGTGAAATGGTATGGGTTTAACGCCCCTATCAACACTATTAGGTTATTTAAGGGGCAGGATCCGAGTTTAACGTCCGTCTCCGAAAGGACCGAGCCAAGTGGGAAATTCGTGTAAAGTGCCTTTCCCAAGGACACAACGTCGGACCGAGCTAAGGCTCGAACCTCAGAACCTGAAGATGTTTGCTTTGTCGAGTTTAGTTAATGACCATAAGTTAGACCTTGTCCAAAGTGGTCACCTATCTGTAATGGTCGCTTTTCTTTGTGACATTGAGTGACCATAATGGTGTGGTTCGACTGTATAACATACCAAATAGGCTAACGCTAACGGAAATACTATGCTGCTAAGAGGGACGTTTTAAAATGAAGAGGCAGATAACAAGAGTCGTTATTGCCTGTATGCCCCGTCTCGATAACGATGTTAAAACAAAAACACTTACAACGGGTAATCCCTATCAGCGGATACTTCTAAACTCGAAGACTGCGATCCTTTCATGTTCCAACATAGCAGCGTTTCCTTAGCATGCCTTTGTTACTAACTGGGAAGTTTGCATATATTATCTTTAATGCACAGTATCACTAGCATGTACCTTGTCCCATGTTACCTAAGTACATATTCCCATGTTTGAACACATTTACATGGGTTTGAAACGTCTTTCAGGTTTCTCCTGTTGCACTGTACAGTTTGGATTTGCCATAACATTATTCTTGCCGTTGGAATGTCCATGCTCTTTCGTCTGGCTAGTCGGCTACCATTCAATTACAAAGTTACTCGTATATCTGCTCAGTACCTAATTTTGAGAAATATGACGTCAAAGATTTTGAGTTTCACATTGTGTCAAGCTTTTTTTCAAATGAAACTCTTTAAATATCTTTATAACGACTCCGAACACTATTTTAATAGAGCAGATAAAAGATTTCACTTTTGACATTATGGTCTCACAAAACGGCCAAAAATGGCAGACAGAACTTTGTAATTCTGAGGTCGTGTAGATTATGTTGCTGCAGCCAGTATTGCAAGTGTGTGTGTGCTTGTTTGTTCCTGTATGCATGACAGTTGTCTTATGCCACAACACAATCATGCATCACTCCATTGCAAAGACGTACCGGACACATAATTATTACTTCCGATCAGTAGAAGATCAATGGCAATGTTGTTGCACATTTTGAGCCATCATACAGCATAAATCAGAAACACGAGTTTGCATATTTTCGTTGCAGGCTTGATTTTGCCTGTCTTTTAAGGTTTCGGATAAAGAAAACATAATTTAAATAATATAGATGAATACTTTGATTGGCGTCGGTGGCTTAGTGGTTAGACTCTCGGACTCGCAACCGTGAGGTCGTGGGTTCGAATCTGGTCAGGGGCCTGACGCTGTGTACTTGGGAAAGGCACTTTGTAAGAATTTTCCTCACTCCACCCAGGTGGAAATGAGTTCCCATCTATAGACAGTGAAAGATCTTGTCAGTTTGATAGTGTTTCTGCACGTGAAATCCGCAGCTTCCATTGTATGATTCCCGGGAAGCCGAGAATGTTTCTGAGTGTTCTCAGGGGGTCTGCTGGGGTAATATTAGGTGTAAAGCTCATAGAGCATGCTGTATAGCATGGATACGCGCTATATAAATACAGTTATTATAACGTTATAAGACAGCTCGTTTACAAGCGGTGTCGAATGACCAGAATAAACGTTTCCAATGAGTTAATGACATTGTGGGTGTGGTTGTTTGTGCGACATCGCCAGTGGGCAAGATTTTGACCTTGTGACTATGTGCCTGTCCTTGTGTGCGTTATTCTGTGAGTGTCATCATGTATCGGTGTGCGTGTGTGTGTGTGTTTGTGTATTTGTGTGTTTGTGTGTGTGTGTGTGTGTGTGTGTGTGTGTGTTTGTGTGTGTGTGTGTGTGTGTATGTTTGAGTGCGTGTGCCTGTATGTGTGTTAGTGCTTGCGTGGGTTTTACATTGTGTGTATTATTGTGTTTGTGCCATCATGTACCTAAGTGTGTGTTCATGAGTGTGTGTGTGTGTGTGTGTGTGTGTGTGTTTGTTTTTGTGTGTGTATGTGTGTGTATGTGTGCGTCCGTCCGTCTGTTTTGTTGTATGTATTTTTGTGTGCGTGTCATCCTGTGCCTAGGTGTGTCTGTATGGTTCTTCACGACAGAGGTCACTGAACTTTTATCACAGACGTCGTGATGCCAGTAATTGTCTATCCTTAACTTTTTGACGACCTACTGTAATCATGAATTGTGCGAGATCAGCAGCTGACCAAAGGTAAAGGTGCAGCACATTTTAACCATCAGACAGTGGGTGGTTCACTGGTGCTCATGTGTTGTTTACTTCTTCATTCCCATTAAACCTATTTCAGACCCCCGGGGCGGTGCTACTGACTGAAGTATCCTCAGGCCATTCCCAAAGGG
>NW_004798089.1:158100-160301 GCF_000002075.1 Aplysia californica | reverse complement strand
TTGTGTGTGTGTGTGTGTGTGTGTGTGTGTGTGTGTGTGTTTGTGTGTGTGTGTGTGTGTGTATGTTTGAGTGCGTGTGCCTGTATGTGTGTTAGTGCTTGCGTGGGTTTTACATTGTGTGTATTATTGTGTTTGTGCCATCATGTACCTAAGTGTGTGTTCATGAGTGTGTGTGTGTGTGTGTGTGTGTGTGTGTTTGTTTTTGTGTGTGTATGTGTGTGTATGTGTGCGTCCGTCCGTCTGTTTTGTTGTATGTATTTTTGTGTGCGTGTCATCCTGTGCCTAGGTGTGTCTGTATGGTTCTTCACGACAGAGGTCACTGAACTTTTATCACAGACGTCGTGATGCCAGTAATTGTCTATCCTTAACTTTTTGACGACCTACTGTAATCATGAATTGTGCGAGATCAGCAGCTGACCAAAGGTAAAGGTGCAGCACATTTTAACCATCAGACAGTGGGTGGTTCACTGGTGCTCATGTGTTGTTTACTTCTTCATTCCCATTAAACCTATTTCAGACCCCCGGGGCGGTGCTACTGACTGAAGTATCCTCAGGCCATTCCCAAAGGGGGGACACATTGTGTGTTTATCACACTCTTGTAACCCACTATTTTCCGGGGTGCCTTGATAGTCGAAGCAGACTCTGTGCTGTTGAAGCTAGAGAGGTGAGCCAAGCATGTCTGATTCCCTCCCTGTAAGGATTTCTCTATTGACATCCACCCCTTGGCGCTCATATGCCCCTATGCAGTTTCAAGCGCCGTAAAACCTCTACTAATCCTGAAAACCTCTATCAGCCTTATCTATCCTACTTCTTTTTGGTGTTTTTTACTCTCCTGCAACACCTCTAATTTTCAGCACTTTTGATCTAATTGTGTTGAAAGAGCCACACAACTCTTATTAAAACTAAACTAAGAACTGCTAGGCACACGCCAGAGACACAAATTTGCAGATGATAGAGTATACGTGTTGTTGGCTGTCTTTTTTCAAATTCAAGACACAGAAAACTATTGGAAAATCGGACTGAATATCAAGTTATAATATATTGTTTTATTGGACCCAAAACAGCACGTCTTCAAGGGCTGTCGAAAGACCAGAATGCGTGTCCTTAATTATGTACTAAGCACAGATGAGTTCATGCAAATGCTAAACACACTCATTTATTTCCTGGTGCACTTCTTTTGTTTCAAAGTAATCAAATCTAGCAAATTCAAAAAGAAAACTCCTGGGTGGTAATGTTTCTGTTTACAAGTTTCTGCCTCACATGAGTATTAATTTATACGTTTTGATTTGTATTAATGCCCGGCCGAGACAGTTAGCGGGTGTTTGGACGACACCACTTGTAATTCCTACTACTTTACTTTCTTTCTTTCTGTTTTGTCTGTCTGTCTGTCTGTCTTACTTTTTCCCAGAACTATATTGTGGCCATTGTTGTGTTGATGTGTTTCTCTTAATTAACTCAAACAAACATGTGGAGATATTTACACACAATATGAATAGTCCTCGGGGAAAATGGGCAAGGTTGCAAATGGAACCCGGTAAGAAAAATAATTTATAAAGCTTGCAGACATATAACTACATTTATCTATTATCAACTCTTGGTTTACTATTTTACTTCTGTTTACCATTCCACACACAAAAATCATAATAGTCGAGAACAGAAATGAACAGTTCGGTTGTTGCAGCATTATTTTTACTTCTATTTCCCATCCAACAACAAAAAAAAAGTAATTCAACAGTCGAACGGAAATGTAGTTTAGTTATGAGTCTGCAAATTTTAAAAACTGACTTTTTCTGCGATTTCCATTTTGCAAACTTGTCCGTTTTTCTCTTGGACTCCTCCCTCATTCCTTTTTGGTAAGAGAAGCTGTTTCTCTTTTGGTGAGGGAAACATGACAAGAACAGGCAAAGATGTTGAAGATTTTGTTCGATATAGTTTTTGAATACGAGATTCGGCTGTGTGCGTATTGTTGTTCTCAGTCTTAAATTTCAATTTCCACAGCTTTGACTGACATAACATAACGAGACATGTTATGAATGGCAGAGAAAAGCGTCAGGGTTATATTAACATTATGCATGAAGGTATACATAACTACCGTACGTTCTTTATTAGTTTTTCATGCATATGAATGTATGTTGTTGCATTTGTCTTTTACAACTAGTCCTGTTTTGCACGCCCCTAACACGTGTGTGTGTGTGTGTGTG
>NW_004798089.1:155436-156930 GCF_000002075.1 Aplysia californica | reverse complement strand
GTGTGTGTGTGTGTGTGTGTGTGTGTGTGTGTGTGTGTGTGTGTGTGTGTGCATGTATGAGTAAGTAAGTAAGTAAGTATTGTCTACTCTAGAAGATTGTACTACGCTCAGATGCAGAGCCTTTTTCGCAACGCATAGAGCACTTTATAGTGCTATTAGATTATTGTTATTATCATATTATTCTCTAGTGAGCAACCCTCCGTATTGCAGGTTAAAAAAGATCGTCTGAATCCCGGTGACTTTGGCTTGTAAAGCCGACCGTTCTCTAGAAGTCTATTTGATAAATGAAAGTGGCCTAACACAATTAGAAATATGCTCAGGAATAAATTGATTATGTTGATATCACTAAGAGACTTCTTTCAAAGTGGAGAACGATATCGTGGGGTTTTTTTTAGAGTTGCACGAAGAATCCATTACAGAACCGATTCCGCTATTATCCCTGTGAAGAAAGTTCCGTTTCCTTTTTACATAAACCAACGGTTATCAATTACTTTATTTATTAACATTTTTAGAATGTATGTTCTTTTTTAACCCTTCTATGTGGCTGTGAATGCTGGACAATCACTAAAGACAGTGAAAATAAAATAGAAGCAACAGGAATGTGGTTTCTTAGGAGACTGCTCAGAGTATCGTGGAAAGAAAAGAAATCAAATGAGGTAAGCCCACGTGGGACGCTCAATGTTAAAAACAACCAGGAAACGACTAATGCAGTTTTTGGGAAACCTGAATAGACATAAGGGTCTTGAACATCTAGCTCTCACTGGGAAAATTGAGGGCAAGCGAGGCAGGGGTAGGCCCAGAGTAACATACTTGGGGAACCCCAACAAATGGGTAACGGAACGATCAGGGAAACATAGCTTTTTAGAGAGCATCCGAGCAAAGGAATGAATGGAAAACCACGATCGCCGATGTCTGTCGCAGATCTGGCACTGGATGATGATGATTTTCCTTTTTACATTAACCAATGGTTACCAGTTACTTTATTTATTAACAATTTTAGAATCTAATTTTGAAACATAAACGTTGTTACTTCCCATTTTTCGAAATCCAGATTACAATGAATCCTGAAGCTGTTCAGAGCCGACCACGTAACCGTTAACTAATAGAAGTTGGAGTCATTGGAAGTAATCAAGTAATTATCTAGGGGTCGGACTCAACAGAAGTAAGCATTACGTGCCAAAAGTAATCAAATAACTGTCTGGGGGTCGCAATAACCGGAAAAAACATGAACTTCCCAGAAGAACTCAAATCAGCGGAAAGTAATTTGATTCGGTTTCGATTTCTACGACTCCTAGCTTTCAAGAATCGGGAATCTTCGATTGTCAAGAGTAAAAAAAAACAAAAAACCGGTATCGCGCACCATAATTGTATTTCTTTATTTGATATTAATATCCCTCACAACAACAAATGATCTAGGTCATTCGTAAAACGCTAAGACGGTTCAGGTTGAACAGATTGGTGCTCTTGTACCTTTGTTGGTTTAACGAGACTGTA
>NW_004798089.1:150875-152703 GCF_000002075.1 Aplysia californica | reverse complement strand
GGGGAAGAGAGAGACCTTGGCAGAGAAAGAAAGAAAGTCAGATGAGAGAAATAGACCCCAAAAAAAGAGAGGGGGACAAACAAGGAGGAAGGGGGAAAGAGAGGGAGAGTGTTGGGAGAAAGTCAGAGAGAGAGAGAGAGAGAGAGAGAGAGAGAGAGAGAGAGAGAGAGAGAGAGAACGAAAGAGAGAACAATAGAGAGAAAGAGAGGGGGGAGAAGGAGGGAGAGAGAGAAAGCGAGAGTCAAGAATCAACAAAATGTTATAGGCTGAAGAACAGGGCAGTAAAGAAATGAAAACACACACATTAATAAACACTTTTAGAGCGCAAACATCAATATTTTCTTGTTGAATACATGTTAGCAGTAAGAAGGCAACGTGTTTATGCATGCCTCCCAAAGCAGAAATTATGTTTGACATTCAATCATGCATGGCACCGGTTCTATTTCAGTGAGCTGAAATTTGAGAGTGAGAGACAGTCCGGAGACAAATCACCCGTCCTGACACTCTCTCCTTTCAACAGATCAATACATCTGACGTCATTAACCCTAAATTTACAAAACTTTCTTCTCTCTGACAGACGGGTTTGTATAGAAGGCTGCCGCCATTTCGCTGATAGCATTTCACCGGAGCTTTAAAAGCAAAAGTTCTTATCGGCTGAGTTAGGGCGTTTACATAATTAATCTTCACGATCGGAATTCTGTCAAGTGGTTAATTGAGAGGGGAAAGTTATGGTTATGGAGAATGCACACTAATGCGATACCTCCAGGGGTTTGCTGAATGTGCAAAATGATTGGTCTAAATACATTAGAACATGTCAAAGAAAATCATCCATTGTCAAGGAGAAGTGGCTTTTTTAGACAGGTGATCGTCATAGACAGATGGCTGTTTAACCAGGTGAAATTTTTATTCAAAGAATACAACAGGGAGGAAATGAGATACGGCCGTATGTACAGGATATTGTATTATACAGGTGGCTGTTAGAACAGGTTCGACTGTATTGCCCACATGTCCATGAATGGATGCCAGTCTACCACATCTATAAAATTTAATGTTTACTGTGAACCGCGTGCGTGGTAAGGACAGCAGTAAAGTTAGATCTGTGCCCGTTAACCTTTATTATAGTCAGAGAGCTCACTTTTGGTACCTTTAAGAGGCTAGATTTGTCGTACCGCCCAACTGCATGTCTTTCCAAGTAGGCAAATAACAGTCACAACTACCCGGGTGATCCCCATCTTACTTTACTTTTACTTTGTCATCCTCTGTTGCTGTTAAGCGTCGAGGGGAGATGCAGTTTTCTATGGTAGGCCAGCTCCGCAGCTCTTCAGTGGTGCTATTATGTTTTCTCTGGGTTTCCTCAACACCCTCGATCCACCTTTTGCGTGGCCTCCCTCTTCCATTATAGCCCGAGTGCTTGGTATTGTAGGCTCTCGAGGCTGGCTGGCCAGGTGACATACGTAACTGGTGGCCAAACCATTTTATTCTCTGTCTTTTTATGTCATGCAGGCAGGACTCAATGCCGATAGCTGCTCTCACTTCTTCATTTCTCTGCCTGTCTCGTCTTGAGTTGTTAAGGGTTTTGCGGAGACATATAATTTCGCATGCAGTGATTTTTCTTTCTTGGGTTATACTTAATGTCCAGGTCTGGCACTGGTAGCATAATGTTGGTATGAATATTGAGGTGATAAGCTGTCTCTTTGTGTCCATGGAGACGTTTGGATGAAATAGGAGGAGTACAAGCTGGTAGGCAGGGGCAGCTCGTGGGGCAAAAAAGTGGGCGTGCACAATTAAGCTGTCTTAGGCTGAAGATAGTCAAGGGCATATTAAATGG
>NW_004798089.1:146883-149441 GCF_000002075.1 Aplysia californica | reverse complement strand
TAACTTCCATTGCATGGGAGTCCTTGAAAACTGAAAATGTACATATTTGTGCCTTTAATCAATGGTTTTCCAGTAGCATCCACCCAAAAAATGTTTTTCTAAATGGACATAAGAGCCACACACAAAAAAAAAATCGAAAAAAATTGCCCATCTACCCCCCAAAAAGCTGATTTCTTTGATTTCATTATTTTGTCGAGCGCCTGATTTCACCATGATGCCTCACATATTATAATAATATCTAACACAAATTGATGAGCTGGAATAATATATTGGGCACATTACTGAATGCATCTAATTATTGTTGATAACTATCTAAGACTAAGTGATCGGAGTACCCCATTGAAATGAACACTTTGTTCTATGCCTTTAATTGTTGATAAATATTCAGGATTAAAAGATAAGGACACCCCAGAGGAATGTACACTTTGTTCTATGCACTTACATGTTGATAAGTATTCAGGACTTGAGTGATTGGAGTACAAATGTTACGCTGAAGTGCAATTATTTTATTGCAGACTACAGTCGTCTAGTGGGTTTAGTAGCTTATTCCACTTCCCAAATCCGTTCGAAAGTGAAGAAGTTCGATCGCGTGGGCCCTTACTGTTGAACAAGTATAATACTGCTTTTATGAAACACCGGAAGATCGATTTTGTGATATGGAAGACACACGCAGAAAAAAGGAACAAACAAAATTAAGTTTGAAAAATAAAAACAAAAACGTATGCAGGCTACAACATGCTAAATTTAAAGGAATGATTTTATGGGTTTAGGGGGATCTCAATTGTTTATTACAAAGCCGGAAACTTTCTATGTACGGCCCGGCCTGGCTTTACTGCTGTGGGTGGGTTCGGGTTTTTATTTTGTTTATGGCATACGGACGTGCATCCGTGGCAGAATTTTTTCTACCCCCCAAAAACACAAAAAAAACCCACACAAATAAACCACTCTTTCCCTCGTCCCCTCCATTAGCTGGGCAGTTTATGCAAACAATGCTCTTTCAATTTTCACTCTTTTTTAAGATTGGGAAGTTATGTTCTTTTTTTTAGGGGGGGGGGGTAGGGTATTGGGTTAGAGATGGGGATGTGCCTGCTTTTCTCATTTTGTTAGTTCTTATTAGGATAATACATGCAATATAGTGTTAGTTTTGTCGCTAGTAGCTTTGTTGATAGAGGGGTGTGTTGTTGTTGTTGCTATTGTTGTTGTTGTTGTTGTTGTTGTTGTTGTTGTTGTTGTTGTTGTTGTTGTTGTTGTTAATGATGATGATTATGTTGTTGCTGCTAATGTAATCTCGTATATTGTTTATTAACATGATGGTGAGGCAGGTTCTGGTTTTATCGTTACAATTCTTCACTACCTCGCCTTATACGTCTTTGGGCTTGAACCTCTCTTGAAGAACGGTGTTGACTAAAGAGGGATTATCGAGGGTTCATTAGTTATGGATCCTGGTAAAAAGATTTAACGCCCCTTTCAACACTGCAAGGTTATGTCAAAGGCGAGGCATCCGAATTTATCCTCAACCACCGATAGGACCGAGCCAGATGGGCGGCGAGCTTTAAAAACTCCCCAAAACACGCTCTGATCGACCCTTTGGGAGCCCTAAAGTACTTGACCACCTCTGGAATGTGGCTATAATGTGGTACAGGTTTCACATTCCTATAAACAGTCGAACATCAGATAATAGGATAACATCATTTTAATTGCAAGTTCAGGGAAGGATGTTCAGTAACTTCTACGTGTTGATATAGCAGTGAAGGAAAGGAGCTATAATATTTCAACTTGAAGGAAATAGAATGCGTTGTAATATCTAAAAATAAAACAGTACACCCAGTCTGTAATCTCACAAGGAAAAGTGGAAAGATCAAACAAGTTCTACAGCTTAAACATCCATATTCAATGACATGATTATATTACAAAATGGTTAACTACAACAGCTAAACAGTCCAATAAAGAAAAATAGAAACATCTCAATGACAACCAAAATAAAATCTTTAAAGACTATGAATAACCAACTGTCCATTAGGTTGCGAATTCTGAGCAATAAGCAAATGAAACAGATGTAACAGAAATAACTGTTTGCTGGGAGATTGTTAAGAAGCATCTCATGGAAGGGAAAGAAATCAAATGAGGTAGTGATGAAAGAAACCCAAGTTGGTCGCTCACTAATAAACAAATGCAGTTTCTGGGACACTTGAATGGCTAAAACAGAACCTGGACATGGATGCCTCTATAAAAAAATCATTGATGGTCAAGGGACACTTGAATCGACGTACTGGCATTGGAGACCTTGCTTTCACTGGAAACATAGTGAGCAAACAAGGCAGAGATATACCAAAAGCAACTTGAATAATAATATACAAAGGACGCCTGAACAGATGGATAATGAGAAAAGTTTTATCACAGCATCTGAATAAAAATATAAATTATGGTGATCCATGATCGCCAAAGTCTGTCTCAGATCTGGCTCTTCATTCATAAAAGCAATTATAATATTGATAGAAAAGAAGGAGAAGAAGAAGAAGAAGAAGAAGAAGAAGAAGAAGAAGAAGAAGAAGAAGAAG
>NW_004798089.1:137935-145288 GCF_000002075.1 Aplysia californica | reverse complement strand
ATAATGATAATAATAATAATAATAGTAATAATAATAATAATAATAATAAATCGGTCATTACAGTAGTATAATATTAACAATATTGTTGTCAGAACAATAGCATTGATAGTAACAATAGCTTTATAATGACTACATTAATTATAACAATATTGTTATAATGACATTGCTAATTACAATATCTTTATAACATCGACATTAATTGATGATACTTACATTGTTATAACGACTACAATGGTGATAACAATATTGTTATAATAACGTCACTGATGATGAAACGATGGCATTGTTTGATAACATATTATAAAGGTGTAAACGACATTGATGATGACATTACTGTAATAACAATGACATTGGTGGTGTGATAGTGTAATAACGAAGACACTGGCGATGAGAATAATGTTATAACGAGCTCCCGTCTATTGTGAGGAATGAAAGTTGTCTTGGAAGCAGAGCCCCAGTCTTTGTTTCGTCCCACTGGAACTGAGTCCCGGAGTTCCGATGTCTGTCGGGAGATCTGTCTTTCCCGAATCTGATCTGCATTCTACCAGGTCCTTTGATCACGTGAAAAGCGTGAAACTTTGAGGTTTCATTTCTGCTTGCCACCCACTTTAAAGTATCAGCTTCACGTTGAGATTTTGAGTAGTCCTTTTCGAGTTTAGCAGTTCGGTTAGAAATAGCTCCGGTTGGATTAGGTCGTTCTACTAATTCTTTACGATCTCTAAGAGCACTTTTGGGTTTTTGGTTCCTTTGTGAATCTTTCCCCTGTTTTTGTTTGGAAGCATCGGCTTTCTGCAAACCTGTATCATGTCCCACAGTTTGCAGCTCGACTTGAGAAAAGTTCACTTTGTGTTCCTGATTCTTGGAACTTAACAGCAAACCGACATTCTCTTTTGAACCACTGTCTTGAGGATGATTTTTCAGCCCCAAAGGTTCGTACGTTTGGGGTATGGGCGGAATGCTGGCCCACTTCGTAAGAGTCATGGTTGATGACGTCAGATCCTGGTCTCTGGAGTTCCGTTGCAAGTTGCCACGCCCTCTTCTCCCCTCAGCCCTACTGGTAAGGCTACGTCCAAGCCTGCGCTGTGCTTTCAAGTGTGAGTACATCTGTACCGCCAGCTGGCGGCTAGAATGCAGAGGATTGTGATAATTATGACTGAGACGCTGAGTTGGAGGAAGATGCTGAAGTGACAAAGTGGACCGTTCTGACCTGGCGCTGTCCAGAAAATGGCGAGAATACTGTGACGACCTCGCCGTGTCTACAGTAAGGCCTCGAAGCTTCAGGGGTCGGACTTCATCCTCTGTCGTTACTGAACACACGTCGCTGGCCTCCATAATAAACTGTTTGGACGTACAAACTCGTTTCTTTGTTCCAAGTTTGTTAGCTAGTTTTGTTGTTGTTTGATTTCCTTGTTTGTTAGCTTAACGGAACCTAATTTGACATAGATATATGCATTCAAACTCATATTTGGGGGCAAAAACAGTATCGGTTCACCAAACAGAAAGATATTTTTCATAAGAATAATAGTGGGTTTTGTCGTCAGGTTCTCTGGTGTTGTTTGCCACTTCCTGTCTATAAAACATCTATCGTCGTTATCTCTCCTCCTTCTTTGATGTATATGCTACTCTCCAGTATCACTTCTAGTCTTCGATATGGACATGACCTAATTTTGCAGCAATTTCCATAAAACTCTTACTAAAACTAAACTAAATGAATAAAAAAAAAAAACAATTAACTAATATAAAGTAAGCATAGGTACTGGTATTTTCACAAGCTCCATTTCCGGAGCAGTTACTTGTAAACACCTTACTCAAAGGTTGCCTTAGGAGTTAGCCAATGGTTGGAGATACAAGATTGAAAAACGTCATACTCCTTGTCCTTTTTGTTTCGAATGACTTGTTACCAATGATTCCGCTTGTGTTGTTTTCGTTGTAACAGTCAGCACTATTTTAGCCTTCTTAGTCTTGGAAATTTGAAATCTGTTAAATCGTTGTTTGACTGCCTCGTAAACTCTCTGTGAAAAAACAACAACACAAAAAACAGTCCGTCATCATGTAATAAGTTTATAATATGGATTTTCAGTAGAGCTCTACCTGAATATTGGCACACATTTGGTGTTTTCAAGCAGCTACGTACACATTAAAATTTAGAACCTCCCGTACCCCCCCCCCCCCCCCAACCCTTCCAGGCTTGTGAGAACGGTAGTTTTAATAGACTGAATTGATTTTTAAACACATTTTATAGAACATAAATGACAAATTCTAATTCATTTTCTTAACTCTTTGAAAACGTGCACTTTGCGACAACCTCTGGTTTATGGACACTTTAAAAAAAAGAATTCAGGATTTCGTTATTCATGCAACAGCTCTGTTTGGTTTATCTGAAATGTAAAAGGCAGGCAACACAATGCATGATATAAAATGTGTTAACCCGTGTTTCTGTTTTGTGTATGACGGTTTAAAATTTACCCGTTAATCTGCTACTGATGGAAGATTATGATTTACTGAAGTTCTTAAAGCTAGCTTTTAGGACGTAGCGGACACATAATATTATAATATTATTATGTTAGCGACTTCGTTTTTGCTTGTTTTAGTAAGACTTTTACGGGACTTGCAAAACAATAAGTCTACAATAGTAACGAAGTTCAAAGTGTTGCACAGTGGAAAAGAAAAAACAGAAAAGGAGAGACAAAGACAATAGATGTTTGAAAGGAAAGGAGGAGCAAAAAAGGAGAGACAAAGACAATAGATGTTTGAAAGGAAAGGAGGAGCAAAAAAGGAGAGACAAAGACAATAGATGTTTGAAAGGAAAGGAGGAGCAAAAAAGGAGAGACAAAGACAATAGATGTTTGAAAGGAAAGGAGGAGCAAAAAAGGAGAGACAAAGACAATAGATGTTTGAAAGGAAAGGAGGAGCAAAAAAGGAGAGACAAAGACAATAGATGTTTGAAAGGAAAGGAGGAGCAAAAAAGGAGAGACAAAGACAATAGATGTTTGAAAGGAAAGGAGGAGCAAAAAAGGAGAGACAAAGACAATAGATGTTTGAAAGGAAAGGAGGAGCAAACCACACCAGAGCACCCACCAACCACTCACTATGCGATTTCAACGAGCAGCGATTTCAGAAGAATGTGACTCTATTTTTCTTTCTGTTAGCTTCAGGCGATGGAAGCTACTGCAGTCTTTAAGTTTTCAGGTTTTCAGGGAGACTAAGCTAGGTTTTTACCCCAGGCATGAAAAGAGAAGTCATATATATCTGACCCTGTACGAAAGCTTTAAAATTCTCCACATGAGCGATCAATAATTCTTCCCCTTTACGCCACATTACATCCAGCTTTCTCTTTTTGTGACGAGCAAACCGACCCATCGACAATATTTATCCAGCCACCTTTCGGATTCGGTAAGGACTATATAATAGAATAACCGCTATACTCTTGTAGTACGCTGGGCTCTATGGAAAGGAAAATAAATATTTGTGAAGGGTTTTCTTTCTACCGAAATGCAAAACACATTCCCGTCTGTTATTCCTCTGAACTTAATTAAGGAGATAAGGAGTCATAAGTTTTTGTTATTTCAATTTCAGTATTTAGAATTTAAAATCTTTAGCCATAATAAAATGTTGTTGATTGTTAACAACCCAGAAACATTTTCAACAGTGTCGTTTTTCTCTGAGTGCGAAATGAATTTGTAAGAACTTACTATTTTGCGTATTTTGAAATGTGAGATATAAAGCAAACAAACGAGAAACGTGAATTAATAGTTTTATTTTAAAAGTGTGATAAAAAAAATTAGACTGTGTTTGTTCTTTTTTTAAGTCGAGTAATATTATCATAATAACGGAGCATTCTTTTTAAAACACTAACGTACCCGTTCAACCCAAGAAGCAACTATAACAAACAAAGCAAACATCCAAAAATGCACACACACGAACTCATAAACACAGGAAATACACACAATATCACACACAGTAAAACACACACACGCACAACACACAGTAACACAAACACACACACACACATAAAACACAAACAGACACATACGCATGTATACGCACACATACATACACACACGCGCAAACACACACACACACACACACACACACACACACACACACACACACACACACACACACACACACACACACACACACACACACACATGCTGATATTCTCCATGCTAATTACCACAGCAGAAGAACCGTTCTTGAACAATGTTCCCTTTCCATTTTATCTAAGGTCTCCATACTGTTGTGATTGTCCGCCCGTTTTGCCCTTTTTCTATCCCCTCCCCCCCTTTCCCCCTCCCCCCCCCTTTTCCAAACTCAGAGTGTATAATAAATGTGCATTTTTTCTTGTATATTTTGTATTTGCTTGTTTGTATGTTCGCTTGTGTGAGAATTTGCATAATAATTCTGGGGGAGTGGGCAGAGGGATTTTGGGTTGGGGTTTCTGTGTGTTTGGGGGGGGGGGGGGGGCGGGGGTGTGCGTGTGTATGTGTTTGTGTTTGTGTATGTGATGTATGATGCGTGTGTTCATATGTGTGTATGCGTGTGTATGTGTGTGTGTGTGTGTGTGTGTGTGTGTGTGTGTGTGTGTATTTGTGAGGGGGAGGGTGGTTCCTGGTAGGTCGACCTAGCACGAATGTGAACATTTAGAATCTTTTTTGTGTTTCTAACAAACTTCTCCCCCCCCCCCCCCAATTTCCTTTCTTATTTCTATGAGAAGCTAAATAAGATGCCCGGGTCATGAAACCTAGTTGCAGGCGAAGCACGCGTTTTTAAGTTAAATGCCTGATTACGAAGACTCTGGGTCAAATTCCTTCGACAGTAAACAACAATCACCACCACTCAGATTTATTGCTGGTTAAATAACCTTGACCCTTGGAACATTTTTCAGCTAACGAATAAACACAATGACGCTTGATCTTGTCAATAATCGGCCGTAAACCAGGTACAGAAATGAATATTTCTCTCCGATTTTAATTGATGTCTTGATATAGCAACAAATCGCTCTAAACTGAACCTGTTTAGTTGATTGGTTATGAAACGTCTTTCCACTTAATGTTTTATGAGCAATGAGGGCTTAGTAGTTTTCACCAAGTTTTCAATAGGCATCTTTCCTTTTTATTGCTGTTTCCTTATTTCACCTTTTATCCTCTCTGTTGTAGGCTAAAATAATATTAATACACACCAGTATCAGCAAAAATAAATGTCTTACCATGAGCAAATCCGTAAAGAAAAGAACTAGGTCCTGTACAGAAGTTATAAATGGTCTATAAAAGTTTGTTTCTGAGCAAAGAATCAGATGTGTCTTCTCAAGCCTTCCTCCACAATCGTAGAAAGACAGTGGTTGACACGTCTTTCACTCTGACCAAGCTTTAGACTTTTCAAAACAGGTTGTTGAAGGGCTCTCTGGAGTAGTCTGCTTTAATCATTTTTCTCACTGTTATCATTATATATCCTCATGTGTGCCTCAAGAAATGATACCCTAACAGCGAAGGTTCACAACTCACTATAAAAGTGACTCAGGCCAGTTCGTCTTCTAAACACGTTCGAGCATATTATTGAAAACATTCATCGAGGATATCGACCGACTTCGATAATAAAGTGACGGGGATTAATTCACACACTGTCGTTTTCTCTGTTCAAGCGTATTGTTCCCTGCTGGTTTGCCGAGCTCTTCCGGATTCTTCCAGGTCATTCCACAATAAAAGTTGATTGACTTTAGCAATTATACTGGTGTCGACACTGGCATAAGAATTTGCTTTGACTATGTTACGATAGAGCACATGTTCGGGTCGGCACGCTAAACGTCAGTGGAAAGGAAAGCAATACAAAGCAGATGGGGATGGATTGGACATTACAAACACAGGGGGGAAGAGGGTTTTTGTGAATGTGTTTTTCGGGGTGGGGTGCGGGGGTGGGGTGATTATTACATTTTATGAAAGAGAGTAGAAACAATATCTACTTTGGTTAAATTGACTTTGTCTTGTAGAAATACACTTCATGCTAATCCTAAGCCACATTAAGAAATTATGTTCTTTTAAACCTTTTGTTTATACAATAAATTTAATGTTTAAATGAAGAATTTTTTGGATATTTCGTTTTGGAAATGTAAAAGTTATAAACTGAATGTGAATATTATAATGAGATTATATCAACTTACAAACGAAAGCTTGTAGTTGAAAAACATGGCAATATGTTGATTTTCGCGGAATTGTCCCCCTAATTCAGTTCCGCACCTAATTTTCTTCTGTGATCCACTTTTCTCCCTGAAGTCTTAACTTGTTTGAAGGAAGCACTTGGCCCTGTACGGCCCTAACCAAAGTCAACACTGACGTCAAAAAAGTTGTTCAGGTGGAGAAGCCTATCAAAGAACTGACCGCTTGTCAAAAGACTGGCCAATGTCCACTCTGGTGTCGGGTTTCCGGTGTTGGTATGTTCGAGAGGGGGCGAAAGGAAGTCTAGGTGGTTCTTGGAGTCATACAGTGAGTGTGTTGGTAGGGTTAGGGCAGCAAACAGTTGGTGTGTCTATGTTATGCTTACAAATGTATAACCATACATAAGAACGCTGCTGGCATTGTTGGTGTCTCGTTAGACTTCTGTGTGGGGGACCTTTGTTCAAATCACATATGGGGCACTTTTGTAGCTTTGTTTGTTCTAGGTGTTTGATAAGTAGTAAATGTGTGCATTGTTATATTTTGTTATGATTTAAAAAGGGTTATCTGTCAGCTAGATATAACTGTAAGTGGGAAAGAATTTGACATACCACCATGCGTTGAGAAAAGGCTACACCTCAGACGCAGAAGAAGCAGAGTTCGGTTTGATGTTAAAGAATTTATCCAGCATCTTCGACTTTTTGCATTTTTGCAACAAGGAGCCTTGCATTTCACACAACCCAAATTGGCATTGAAAGACAAGACTGAACAAACCGCCACTTTGAACACCTTACTAGTGTTGCTAGTGTTGACTGGGTTGTAAGATGTTCATATAAATAGCCATTTCATTCTTCTTCGTCTGACTGCATCAGAACTAAATTGACGCGTGATTATACGTGATAGCAATTTCTAAGCCAGAGCACCTTTTGCAACCCTATTTTTATGGCCTCTCGCTCATCGTGAGGAGGTTGACACATTTTAAGACGAGAAAAATGATTTCTTTCGTTGCAAATACCAAATGGCGAAATGGTAATTATTTAGCTGAAAACAAATGATGAATTGTACTTGCAGTAAACGGTAGGCATGTGATACATTTTCCGTAAATAATTTGCAGAGTAAAAATCAAGAAAAGAAATATTAAGTCAAAATTATTCTACGCTTCCCGATTTTTACTCTCTCTCTCTCTCCTTCTCTCTCTCTCTCT
>NW_004798089.1:135091-136271 GCF_000002075.1 Aplysia californica | reverse complement strand
TGGGGGGGGGAGAGAAATAAAAATATAGGAAGCACCCCCGAGGGTCTGGCACTGGCAAGGTTTCAGGAATAGAAAAAGCAAACATGCACCATTCCTAACTCCTGTGATTTTCACCTGCAGACGTTTTCGTACAGAATAGACACTGTCGTCACTTTTAAAGCCCGGTCTGGCGATCTTTTATGTTACTTTATTGACTGGGCGATATTATATTTTAATATAATATTTTCCCCAATTGATTTATGGGGAACTGGTCTTTGAGCCTAAATATAAGACATAAAAGATTTTCATTCAATAAGATTTCCATTTCCATTCAGATCTTTCCCCGGTCTTATCGTTTTGAAAGACTTCTTTATTGGAGAATTGTTGGGGACAGAAAGTGATTTATATGATATCATAATAGCTCTGGTTAGTACAATGTATGTTTGATGTTTGTGAAGCAGTTTAGCAAGTCTGTGTCCAACTGTAACCGCTCTGTTAAGTAAGGAAAGATTAGATACGTAACGGAATGGTAAAAAGTGTTCTTCCCTGTACAATAATACGTGAAGTATAATAATTTACACACTGTTGACTGTCCCTGGTACCGTTACAGAACTGTACATGTGTGGACAGTGTACTACACTCTCGATGTTTAGACGCGGTACTTACAATATCTTTTCTATATTTTTAAATTGAACTAATAAAGCATCTAATAGTTTTATCAACAATTGCAAGGTGAACTGATAAAAAATTTTAAAAAGATAATTCACATCAATTTTTTAAAACTGAACGAATCAAACATTTAACAAAGTTTGTAATTAACTAAATCTAATCAATTGTCTAATGAAACGCAATTCACATTTTTAAATTGGACAAATCGAACATCTTATGAAAGTTAATCACCAGTTTAAAATGGAACGCATTAAACAATTAACGACGAAGTTTAATCAGCAGTTTATAACTGAACGAAAGAACAGAAGACGCCCTCCGTATTTCAGTCGTGCCCATCGTAAATCGTTCTAGATCTATAGTCTATTGCATTATAAAGATTGGTCATTCTTCAGAAAATCTTAGGATTATGCAGTTACAAAATATTAAAAAAACTAGCAATTCTTTCCTCGTTTGTGACAGTATAATACTCTTTGAGTAGGAATACCAAGCAGTTGTAAAACTAGCTGTAGCAGCTGCAGCAGCAGCAGCAGCA
>NW_004798089.1:133290-134342 GCF_000002075.1 Aplysia californica | reverse complement strand
GGCTGGGGAGCGCAAGTTAAGCAAACTTGCTGATTGACGCAGCACCACTTCAGGTCTTGTGAGAGATTTCCGTGTCAAAGTGGCCTAAAGGGCCTTAACAGCTTTTATTGCCTTTTTAAGGTCCTCTGTCTGCACGTAAATGTGTTGAGCTTCATAAGCATTTTTTTTCTCATTGTCAGTAAGTAGGCAATAGGGAGATAAGCCAGGAAAGAGGGGATAAGGCCCCGTCTATTATTAAACCCGCAACCTTTTAAAAAAAAAGTGAACAAAAACAAATTTAAATATTTCTAAGTGAGTTACACTTTCTCTTCTTTTGCAGGTGGCTGCTAGGTCCTTCCTCTTCCTCGATGCCACTTTGTTGATTGTGTATGTCTCGCTTTTCCCCAGTACTAAAAAGCCGATATCGCATCGATGTACACCTCTGTTTCTTTCTATCTCGAAGATAAAAACAGAGTGTGACTTTGCTGAGAGAAGGGGATGAGGGTTATTATGAACTGGAGCATTGGAACTACCTGAGGATAGTAAGAATTGAAACCCAGTCACAAACACACGAGATATCCCACCGATTAATGCTGCAGATTTCTCAGTTCTGACTTGTTTTCTAACACGAAGTTACACAACGGGAACACCGCTATATAACCCCCCTCCCCCCCTTTCTCCCTTTCCCCACCCACTTACCGATCTGGATATATCCTAGCACATGCTAGGAAAAAAAAAGAGTACAATCTAATACGATTTCATAAGGGTTCTTTCGAATCAAGCATCTATTATCCTTACACCGTCTCCTTCTTTTCTTTGTATTTAAGTCACTATTAACACCTTTAATCTTTGGCAGTTTTATGATCTATATGTGTTGCAAGTGCCTTAAAAATCTAACTAAAACTATAACGTTACATTCTGAAGGTAACACAAACTTCAGTCATTCAATATATCCCTGACTCTTAAGTTAACGTTAATTTCAAAGAGCGTTCGAGTGTAGAGAACACAAGGAATTCTTTCTATGACTGAACTGGCAACCCTCCACTACTCTAAAGTATTGAATAAAAGTCTAC
>NW_004798089.1:128881-132023 GCF_000002075.1 Aplysia californica | reverse complement strand
ACTGACTGAAGCGTTTTTAGGCCATTCCCAAAGGGGGGACATTAACATCTTCAGCTCTTATGCACGGTAGAATTGTAATTGTGAATGGGCTGATTCATCAATGTCCTGCTCATAACTATGCATAAACTGCAACAGGGAACTGCTGCTTTTTCTTTTTTAATCCTTACTATCGTCATTTTTCCTCCACTTCTTTTGTATGTTTGTCATACTCTCGTGATCTGCTACTTCCGGGGTGCCTTGATAGTCGAAGCAGACTTTGTGTTGTTGAAGCTAGAGAGGTGAGCAGAGTAGGTCTGATTCCCTGTAAGTAAGGACTACCCTGTTGACATCCACCCCTTGGTGCTCTTATTTTATGACCTTATGCAGTTGCGAGCGCCGTAACATCTTACTAAATCAAAAAGATTTCCGTGCGCACCGACATCTGTGGAGTAGCGGTTAGTCAGCACATGCAGGAGACTAGAGCTCGATTCCCGTCTGTAAGATAATTTTTTTTCAAGAAAATCAGCTGTCTTTCTGCTAGAACATTGTATCCCACTCAGCCCTGGTTGGCCTTGGCAGTTAAGGTCGAAACCTATCCCCAAAATGATGTAATCTTTGTCAATGTAGGAGTAAAAATAACAAACATATAAAAGGTGGAAAATGTAAAAAGACTTGCAATTTGTGTCATCAGGAAAGCAACATCAAAACTACACAAGATTTCTAGCCACCCAGCCTGCTAATTTGGCTTCCACCTCTCCATCACCCCCTTCCCCCCACACTTTTTCTCTACATCCCCCTCCCCCTCCCCCATCTTCCACCAGAGCCCCCAACTCCCAAAATTCTTATGAAGTTTACATTATTTAAAAAATAGAGGTTCGTAATAATCACGTCTGTTCAATTCTTACTTGGGACATCATAACATTACTACTATCTGCTGTTCTTCTTCCATAATTACTATTATTTCATTCCATCGTTTTTCTTTTTTCCTTTTTTATTCGTATTTCGTCCTGCTACATTCTGACACACTTAGCACAGGACCGAAACCTGCACCTCCCCTCGACATCCTAAGGATACCAGAGGAAGGAGAAAAAGAAAAAAAAAGAAGACATTCTGAATTCTGAATCCCAAGGATACCAGAGGAAGGAGAAAAAGAAAAAAAAGAAGACATTCTGAATTCTGAATCCCAAGGATACCAGAGGAAGGAGGATAAAAAAGAAGACATTCTGAATTCACGCATTTCCTCCTCCAGGCTTCTTTTTGCAAGGTGTGAGCTCAAAACAGCAGCAGCTGACGTTTCTCTGATGTTTGTTACAACAGTTTATTTATCGCTGGTCCTTCCTGACGGGGCTGTCGAATCGTGACGAAGCAACGGCTTGGATCACGATCGCACGGCAAGAGGAGGAAAAACAATAGCGACGTCAATACCTTTCGTTTTCTTTTACAGTTTTAGCACAAATTTTGCGGCACTTGCAACACAATATAGGTCACATAAGTGCAAAGATTACAGGTGTTACGAAAGAATATCATATAAAGATAAGAAGGGGAGAAATTCTATAGATGTTAGATAAGGGAGAATGAGCAAACAACTAACACGTCAATCTATGAAGAACTCCAGCTATTTTCCTCCCTGTTTACTTTCTTCTCAGAGAAGAAGAAGAAGAAGAAGAAGAAGAAGAAGAAGAAGAAGAAGAAGAAGAAGTTGATTTCCCTAACCAGCTCTATCAAACGCTAATAGTTTCCGGTGGAAAACTTCATTTTGACAATTGATGACTGTTCTGCTAGCAAGCTGTACCTCTACACTCTATACAATACAGAGAATATTAATAATAATACACTATACGCTTTCTAGCAAATCGCCGAGTCGAGTGTCGCTGAAATGGGTCACTATCACTGCTGACACATTATGGTGGAAGGGGCGGATGGGAGCGCTCACGCCAAAATATGTACGTATTCTCGCTAAAATTCGCTTCGCGATCCATATTTTAAAAAAATAAAATAACTGCGTACGTACTACGTACATATTACTTATCGCATGGAACCGGTTAGCCTTGAGGAAATAGGGAGGGATCCGTATTTTCGTACATATTTTACCTGTAAATTACGAACGTGATACGGAAGCAAAATACGTATCTTTGGACAAGGCATTAGGAGGCGGTGACCCTGCTGAGAATTCCATTCTAAGGGTAGCAGAATAGACTCAATAAAGAAGTTATTACTGACTCTGAAGCCCTCAAAATAAGAAATCCGTCAGCCACACCTACTCACACGACATACACACACATAATAATATTATTACACGCACACACATACACACACACACACACACACACACACACACACACACACGTAACAACAACATCAACAACAACAGCAGCAACAACAACAACGACAACCACAGCAACAACAACAACCACAGCAACAACAACAACGACAACAACATAGTAACGAAACTTTTCAGAAATCAAGTTATGTTCTTCTGGGAAAGAAAATACATTTAAACCGAAATGAGACTGAGAAAGGATTATGCAAAGAGAAAGCACAATTTTTCTTTGTAGAAGATGGCAAAGTCATGGCTCCTGCGTATAATTACCATACAACGTGATTTTACAAGCGGAAATTGTAAACAAAACTAAACTTATCATGTGATTTTGCAACTTTTTTTCATTTACATTGAACTGGAATTGTACTCGTGACTGAGATAAAATATTATGTAAAAAAACCTTATCTTGAATACAAATTTTGCCATAGTTTGTCTGTGTAGCAGTTTTGAAAATATTTTCGTAATCGTGGTATGGAAAGTGTTAATTGAAAAGGCAGTTTGACATCTTTTTTGTTTGTTTTGTCGGCATTATACAAGGTCTAAAGCATGTAAAATAAGCGTAACATTAGCGTTGAAGTTATGACGTGTTACAGCTGTTGTTTAGTGCACGGTGCCCAAATGTCATGCCAAAAGTTCTGGCCTGGTCCAGGTCGGCATGTTCTTTTTATTTGTTCCTCTTGTTCTCCTCCTTTCCCTTTTCCTGCTCCTCCTGCTCCTCCTGCTCCTCCTGCTCCTCCTGCTCCTCCTCCTCCTCCTCCTCCTTTTTCTTCTCCTCCTCCTTCTCCTTCTCCTTTTCCTTCTCCTTCTCTTTCTCCTTCTCCTTCTCCTCCTCCTCCTCCTCCA
>NW_004798089.1:126478-128608 GCF_000002075.1 Aplysia californica | reverse complement strand
CTTCTTCTTCTTCTTCTTCTTCTTCTTCTTCTTCTTCTTCTTCTTCTTCTTCTACCTAAAATTCCCTACCTAAGAAAAACACCCCCATCACACCTAAAAAAACTTATTATGTAGGTGGTTGGTGAGTGCTTTACTTTCCTAACAAACATCTATTGTCTGTAATCCATCTAATCTTTGGAACCAATATAACCTTCTTGTGTTGTAAGTGCCGTAAAACTTTTACCAAAACAAAACAAAAATGCATGTGATAAGACATACTCTTACACCTGCATTGATTCCAAACATAGCCTACGTTTGACGATGTCTCTCCTTTAGATCATATCAAAGAAGTGAAAACCTACTAGGAGGGAAGCACTGTATACCATTTTTGTTTGTTTGTTGTTGTTTTCTGGGGTGGGGGATGGCTGGGCGGGCAATTTCCTCTTCTTTTTCGCGACACCTTAATTAAAAGGGGCGCTACCATTATGGAGCACATGATACCTGGGCGTCTCAGATCGCAAATTTGCATCGTTCGCGAAATATGAAAAGGGCAAATAGAGAAAAAGAAAACAATAGTATGTAGGCAATCTTGTACCTAGCCAGCCAGCCTCGACACCGAGTCGTTAGGCTACAAAAGAAGAGGTAAACCACGCCAAAGATGGATTGACGGAGTAAGGGAAACCCTGAGATATTAGAATAATTCCCAATTAAAGGTGCCGCTGAGCTGGCCTACCATGGAAGACTGCATCTCCCCCCGTTGCTAAACGGCAACAGAGGAGGAAAAAATAAAAGTAAAGTAAAGTAGGCAAACTGCTTCCTCTATGCCTATCCCCCAAGCACTGCTTTGTCGTGAATTCAGATTTAACATAATCTTGTAAAACGCAAAAGGACCGTACATAGAACCTGGCACTGTACACACGTTCTCTCTCATGTTTGTGGTGTCCATGACTTTACTGGGCGTGTCCAAAATTGCTGATTGCTAATTTTTAATGTTTAATTTTTGTTGCTGTTATGCTGACTTGAAGATAATTCAAATTGTTTACTACAGCGAAACCACAAAGTAATCTTAGCTGCTTCATGATAATAAATATTTATTGCCCCAATGTCACAAATTGGGAGAGCAGGCTGTTTCGACCTTGGTTATCGGGACCGACTCGGGTTAAGAGGAAAACGATGCCATGGTAGGCAGACAGAGATAGTCGGAACACTTATTTCTCAAAAATAAGGACTCAAATTAACTCAATTAACACAACAGAAAAGAGCTTAACGATTGCGTTATAGTCATCGATCTTAGATAAGTCTACGTGTCTTGCTTTCAGTGCATGTGTTTGCCGACTCTGAGACTTAATGACTGTTCTTGTCCCATAAGTCTGACTAAGTGGGGTTAATACGTAAACAGAGCTGGATTGTTTTTCTTAAATAACCTTCTAAAATCTAAAAATATTTTTAAAGATATGATTACGAACTCTACGAGTTACATGAATTACTATCTTGTTGACCACAAAGTAAGAGAGAGAAAGAGAGAGAGAGAAAAAAGAAGACATTCTGAATTCTGAATCCCAAGGATACCAGAGGAAGGAGCAAAAGAAAAAAAAGAAGACATTCTGAATTCTGAATCCCAAGGATACCAGAGGAAGGAGGATAAAAAAGAAGACATTCTGAATTCACGCATTTCCTCCTCCAGGCTTCTTTTTGCAAGGTGTGAGCTCAAAACAGCAGCAGCTGACGTTTCTCTGATGTTTGTTACAACAGTTTATTTATCGCTGGTCCTTCCTGACGGGGCTCTCGAATCGTGACGAAGCAACGGCTTGGATCACGATCGCACGGCAAGAGGAGGAAAAACAATAGCGACGTCAATACCTTTCGTTTTCTTTTACAGTTTTAGCACAAATTTTGCGGCACTTGCAACACAATATAGGTCACATACGTGCGAAGATTAGAGGTATTACGAAAGAATATCATATAAAGATAAGAAGGGGAGAAATTCTATAGATGTTAGATAAGGGAGAATGAGCAAACAACTAACACGTCAATCTATGAAGAACTCCAGCTATTTTCCTCCCTGTTTACTTTCTTCTCAGAGAAGAAGAAGAAGAAGAAGAAGAAGAAGAAGAAGAAGAAGAAGAAGAAGAAGAAGAAGAAGAAGAAGAT
>NW_004798089.1:113758-126378 GCF_000002075.1 Aplysia californica | reverse complement strand
AGGAGGAGGAGGAGAAGGAGGAGGAGGAGGAGGAGGAGGAGGAGGAGAAGGAGGAGGAGGAGGAGCAGGAGGAGGAGGAAAAGGAGGAGGAGGAGGAGCAGGAGGAGGAGGAGAAGGAGGAGGAGGAAGAAGAGGAGGAGGAGGAGCAGGAGAAGGAGCAGGCGGAAGAGTAGAAGGGGGAGGAGGAGAAAGAGGAGGAGGTGAGGAGGAGGAGGAGGAGGAAGAGAAGGAGGAGGAGGAGGAGGAAGAGAAGGAGGAGGAGGAGGAGGGAGGTGAGGAAGGAGATGAAGAGATATATAAGGACGTTGAGAGTCGGGGGAAGGGCGGGAAGAAGCTATTACATTTTACAGAAGAAAGATACTGTTCACTCTCTTTCCTACATAATATTGTGAGTCTATAATATTGTCACGTATCCCATTGACACAATTTGAAATACGTAAGAGGCAGGCTACTTCTATCCTGCCGGTAAGAACTGACTTTCGTCAAGTGGGCAGATCGTCCTATAATAGGAAAAAATGAGAAGCTCGATAAAAAAAGATTAACACAGATCTAAACTAAAATGTGACTGCAGAATGTGACTGCAGAGTTAAAGGACCGGATAAATGCACTGATGCCGATCAGAAGGTGTGTCTCGTGCAGACCCTGTCGCCTGACATGACTCTGTGAATAGAACATATGGACACTTTGTAGACACGAAGAAGAATAAATCATGTGCTACATGCATATTATTTGAAACAAAACAAAAAAGTTTTCGGAAAGTGGCAGTCGCAAGGTTCTGCTTGCTTTGTAGTTTTTTCCATTTTGTTTTTGTTTGTTTTGTTTTGTTTTTCTTATGTATTTAAGAGCTCTTAGACTCGATTACGGCAAAAAGCAAGGCAGATAGGTCATTTGACATTTAACTGGGATGATTTTTTTTAAACTATTACCTTGGGGGCGCATCCCTTTTGGACCATTTTATGTACTTTCTGATTTCTTTTAGACCAGTTGAACAGCTAATTTTATTTTGCCAGGTAGTAATCGGACTAAATAACGATTGTAGATATATACGGCATCGAATACAAGTTGATCAGTGATTTTGTTTTGGTAAGTGGTTTACGGCGCCCGATACTGCATAAGGTCATAATATGAGCGCACGAAACACTTCCAAACATTTCCAGTTCGGTAGGAATACATTTTGAATTTTGCCTGGGTGGTGGCCAAAGACTACTCTTATCGATTTTGGACCACCAAAGGATCTTTAATGTGAGCAACTTCTATACGAGACCTCCGAGATCCCCCCCCCCCCCACCCCCCATATCCGAGAAGCCTAGGTATTAGATCTTACCAACCATAAGATCTATGGTGTAGCTGAAACACAGCAGTAATGAGCCAAAAAGTAGCAGTTGAAAGGCTGCAGACAGAGTCAGGAGCTCAGAGGCAAAAACAAAAAGTGGGGGGGGGGGGGGGGGGGGGGGGCCAAAAAGGAGCAAAAGAACAGGATTAGATCGCAGGAAAGGAGAGGAAAATTTTAGAAAAGAAAATTTTTCGTCGCTTTCAGGTTTCGAACCAAGGACTTTTTGAATGAGAGGCGAACACCGTAACCTCTAAAACACGAGAGCCCCCACTGATCAGTGAAAGTGAAGGAAAAGTTCAACTCTGCCAGACACACCAACATGATTTCACACAATGCTGTGTGTTTCGCGCGTGCTGTTTTTAAACTTGTCTGGTTAACTGTCCCATTGGAATTTGTGTGTGTGTGTGTGTGTGTGTGTGTGTGTGTTTATGCTTGTGTGTATGTGTTATACGCGCGCGCGCATGTGTGTGTGTGTGTGTGTGTGTGTGTGTGTGTGTGTGTGTGTGTGTGTGTGTGTGTGTGTGTGTGTGTGTGAACTTGCTTCCAGAATAAACAGATCTTGCTCTGGCAACTAGAGTTTTTGACGTCTCTAGTACACGCACAGGTCACACCTCAGTGTGTATAACGTTGTAGAATTTCCAATGCTTTTATATAGAGCAGAGAAACAAGAAAATTAGACAGACAAATGTTTATCTTAATATATCCCAAACAGACAATGAAAGTTCTGTTTCTCGGAAATTCATCTCAAAATGAATGTGACGATCAGAACCGAACCATAATATTTAACCAGTTAAACATATCATTCTGACGAGGCAGATAAGCACAACACTTTAGGAAAGGAAGAGTGGCTACTATCTATTGACATTACAAGTTTTGAGCTATTAT
Source organism: Aplysia californica (assembly GCF_000002075.1). Lineage (NCBI taxonomy): Eukaryota > Metazoa > Mollusca > Gastropoda > Aplysiida > Aplysiidae > Aplysia > Aplysia californica. The sequence goes on along the minus strand of NW_004798089.1, from coordinate 124,160 downwards.
TTTATTTACATAACTCCTTTTACCAGTTGTTAACAAGGTCTATAACTTGAATGTTAAAAGTCGTTTTCAGTTCATTTTGGACAAACTACTATAAATCTACAAGCATAGAAATTAATGGACGTGCTATTTATTTACCCCCGCCCCAAACACACACACACACACACACACACACACACACACACACACACACACACACATACACACACACACACACACATCTGCCCATCAAGCTTGAAGGTCATTGTGGGCAAAACGTCCTGACATAATTAAGATAAAGAAAGGGTTAATTACCAGAGACATTGTTTCTGTAACATGTACTATTCCTTGTCTGATGTAGGACATAGGACGACAGTCTTTCTTTGGAAGTGTCTACGGGGGCTTTTATGAATGTCTGTTCAGTTGTGTGACACTGCTGGTTCTTGAATACAAAAAATTGCCTAGTATTAACAATTTAGGGGGGGGGGGTCACTCGGACTCGCAACCGTAAGGTCGTGGGTTCGAATCCCGTCAGGGGCCCGACGTTGTGTCCTTGGGAAAGGCACTTTACACGAATTTTCCTCACTTCACCCAGGTGGGAATGGGTACCCGGCTATAGACAGCGAAAGATCTTGTCAGTTTGTTAGTGTTTGAGCGCTTAATCAGCTGCTTGCACTGTATGCTTCCCGGGAAGCTGAGAATGTTTCTATGGTCTGCTGGGGTAATAATATAGTGTAAAGCGCATAGAGCCTGCTGTTGAGCGGGGATATGCGCTATACAAATGCTATCTATTATTTTTTTTTATTACTTCTGGCCTCCAAGTTAATAAAGAAAATCACACACATTTTCCATTTGACCTTGGAGGGTAGAACAAAATGCATGTTGATTTTCATGACGCTTTAAAAAAGGTGTTTTGCATTCCATATACTCTTGCTGTAGGTTTTGTTTTTACCTAGACGGCAAGACTATATAAGCAGAGCATACCAACTGACCAACACGTTTGACATCCCAACGAAATCACAGGTAAGAAGCAGATTTCAATGCTGTCCACCCTCTTTCTCTCTATCTTGCGGGTTTATGGAACGCTACGAAGAGGATAAATTTAATACTTGTAATCCTTTATTTTAAAATAAATCTTGTGCTCACATACTCAACTTTTCTACGTAGGCAGTTTGCAAGGTCCCTAAGGTTCTCCAACAACTTGGCTCTGTCGTATAGAAGGCTGGCGGTCAATTTAGTGGCGATGACACTGAAATAATCTTGCAGTGTTGAATGGTTGTTAAACATCACCACACAATTTATCTGAAAGGAGAGAATAAAAAGAAAACTGTTCTCAACAACTGCTCTTGAAAAAATGGTGTTCTCATGCGACCGTGGATCCATTCAATTCAAGTACTGTTTTCTTTCTTACATGGAGCGGGAGCGGGAGGGGGGGGGTGGTTCTAAATGCATACTTTAGATGTTCTTTTCGAAACAGAAAATGGAAGAAAATACCAACTACCGTATTTCTTTCATTTCATCTCTTACTATGATTGCAGTAGAGGTTTGATAAAGTTAAACATGATGAGCTTTTTAAAATGTTGGATGTGCTTAGTCTAAATAGGGTGTATTTCAGACTGATCAAGAATTTGTACTGAGACCAAAGCACAACTGTAAGAAGTGAGGGAGAGTACAGCTAATAATAATATAAATATATTAAAGCACGAGTTAGGCAAGGCTGCATTGTGTCGACAGACCTTTTTCACATATTCTATGTTGCAACGCTCTATTAAAATAAACAAGAAAGCCCAAGGCCAAAGTGAAGGAAAATATTTTTTTTAATAGTTATAGTGTTGATACAGTTTTAATCACAGATGCACAAAGGCTTTCAATTACTTTTTGATACTATTCTGACTGACATTAAACAGAAATGGCTATTGTTGAACGTTAAGAGAGCAGAATGCTTTGTAATATCTGAAAAAAGCAGTAAATCCCATGTGTATCCTCATAAGCAAAGTAAAAACATCAAACGAGTGAAAGTTTAAATAGTCAAATGTTTCAAAGCTATAAATCGAAGAATGGTAAGAGCTAAAAACCGTTTTAACAAAACGAGTCCAATTCAGACTAATGGAAACGTCTCAGTGACTACCTAATAAGGAGTTCTAACCGGCTATTTATTGTCACCTTCTTATACGGATGCGAATGCTGGACAGCTACCAAAATAGTGAAAAGAAAATAGAAGCAACAAAAGTGTGGTTTCCAAGAAGATTGTTGAGAATTTCATGGAAGGAAAAGAAACCAAACAAGGTAAAACGTAAAGAAACCCACGTTAGCCGCTCATCAATAAAAATCATTTTGGGGGAACCGAATGCAGTTTCTGGGACTCTTCAGTCGTCACAAATTGTTCTAAAAATAGAAAAAAATACAAGGCAAACGAGGCAATGTGTAGACCCAGAGCAATCTACTTGGAAATCCTGAACAGATGAATGACACAGAAAAAAAAACCAGGATAATAATACGACTGATAGATTTTTGGAAAGTATACGAGAGGAGAAATAAATGGCCAACCATTACACGTATTCCGATGACAGTTTGTGGTCTTGCACTGATGATGATAATGATGATGATGATGATGATGATGATGATGATGATGATGATGATGATGATGATGATGATGATGATGATGATGATGATGATAGCTGCATCTGAGCAGTGAAAGATTTCAAGTGGAACCTATGACACATGTTGTCTTTCTCTACTCACGTCCCCCACCCCCTCCTTTTTTCCACAATTTCCCCAGAATGGCTCGTTATCTCGCTCTCTTCGTGCTCCTCCCTGCCTTTGCCCTGGCTGTGGTGAACCTCAAGCCTTATGACCAAACGGCCAAGCGCATGTTGGGCAAAATTGACGCCAACGGTGACAAAACCTTGTCACGTAGCGAGATGGAGGCAATCGTAGGCGTGAGTACAAGGGTCCATTGAACGTTAAATTAAAATTGACAGTAGGTTGTCCGTCTTCTTTGTGATAAAAAAACTTGGGGCAATCTTGGTTAAGATGCTTCTTTAAGTAATCAACATCTAGCAATTTTTTTTTTCTTTTTCTTTGTTTTTTTCTTAAATCACAAAGAGGACGGAGAACTGTCAGTTTTAACCCCTCTCTCCTTCCTCTTTAGAACACATTTCTAATCTGCTACTTTAAACAAATCGACCTTTCAGGCCTACACTGGTAAGTTTTTCGTGGTGATACAGTGGAACGTAAATTCATCGAAGTTATCGAGCCTAACCTTCAGTTAAATTGAATCTGAGGGTTCGTTATAGCAAAATGAGGTCTTTGTGTAGATAATGACATGGACTGAGCAAGTAATGTATAATGTATTCGACTTTCTCAATCAAAGGTGGTTTTGTTTCATATGAGAGGCATTTTTGTTTCTTTGATGCCACACCAAAGAAATGCCGGTAAATTCTTGGAAAATACACTGAACTCGACCAAGCACATGTTGTACGAAAGGTCTTAAGTTCAAATGCACACCTGTGGCATATATCATCTATGACGTATTGTTTGCCGAGCAAGTTATGTTGCTGTGTATAGCCTAACATACGGCAACGTCTGATTCCACAAACCAGCGTGCAATCCATTACGTAGACCGTTGCCCAAACTAGCTTATCATTGTAATTTTGATCAGTTGCCGAGCAGTGTGACTCGTTGGTATCTCTACTGACGTTCCACGACCAAACCTCTTGTGCCCCCTCCCCCCAGACACACTCACACAGCACGTCAACACAGTCACTCACTACACTTGTGCTGGCCGCCCATTCGACCCCGACACACGCTAGACACGTTTGCGTGCCAACAAAGCATGAGCTAGTATGAAAGAAGGACACCAATTGGTCGCATAATAAATAAACAAAAAGCAAAGAGAATAATGATTCACGATGCAAATGCCAGGGATGATTTCCGGGATGAATCGAGTTCATTTCAGGAAACAGAATTAATGAGCATTGAATCCGAGCCAGCTCATGTGTTCGTGGAAACCAAGTTACTTTTATGATTTTAATGAATAGAAAAAGACAAGGTATACTATTATTGCTCAGGATGACCTGCCACGCATAATCAAAAAAGTTGAACTGCTTTGATTGTGGCGATGGGTTTTGTTGAAGAAGGAGGGGTCATCAAATCTAGATCTGTAACACTACTAAATAGCTATGAAGAGTTCTCCTTATCTAATCGAATCCATCTTCCATCTAATCACAGCATGCTGACACAAACAAAGACCACAAAGTTACTGGTGCTGAGTTCAACGTATGGGTCGATAAGCACATTCCTGCCCAGAGAGCAATCAGCCAGGCCGTCTTCAAACTTTTCGACACGAACAGCGACAACAGTCTCAAAAAACATGATTTCGATGTCTTCTTCAACCGCATGGATGCCGACAAGAATCACTCAGTCTCCCAGAGCGAGTTTGTTGCGTGAGTAGCATCTTCATTGGTCAGTTTAATAATCTGCTTTGTTGTCTACGTTTGTGTGTCCGTATATTTGTCGTTGAACGTATCAATCTATTGTTCTCTTTTTTTACATGTCTGTTTCATAACCTATCTATCTATCTATCTATCTATCTATCTATCTATCTATCTATCTATCTATCTATCTATCTATCTATCTATCTATCTGTCTATCATGAATCGTAATTTCAAGAAACGCCCTTTAGCCAGGCGTTTGGTTAGGTAGTGAATGAGATGTGTCCTTTAGGATGAAATTAAAGGAAGGTAAAGAACAAAAAATAGCAAGTGGCGCTTCTTTTGCGGATCATAGTGGACTATAGTTTGTTCACTTTCGTCTGGCCGCGGTTAAGACAAATAAAAGCAAGTGTCTCTGTATAATCTTTCCAGGTCTTTGCATACAGGTCTTAAACCTGAATAATCAACAGAATATAAACGCCCATTAATGAAACCTACTGTAAATTAAGGTTCCAATACTTTTTTTGTCTTGTTTGGTTTTCTTTTTTTTTGGGAGGGGGGGTTGCTTTTTGTTTTGTTTTTGTTTGCTGAATCATGTTTAAAAATTAAGGGAATTACGTTTTACTCTTAAAACATCAAAACATTTATATTTGCCTATTTTCATAAACACCACACTTTAAAACACGCCTTTGAAACACGGTCCACATGTGAATAACTATATTTCGAGACTGACCTGGAGACGTCTTGAAATGTTTTAAAAGAAATAATCTACACTGAGAGAGTGTGTGTAAGGGGGAAGGGGGCAGGGTAGCACATTGAAAAATCTGTAGGCTAGGTTACTGTAAATCATTCGGTGTAGTGATGCTGTAGCTGTACCAAGAAGGTGGTTTTCTAATATATAGCTCAAATAAAAGAACTTTATCTTACTGGATAGAGAATTTTTTGGGAAAACATTAGTTTTGGTTGGGTACTGATCTACAAGAGTGCCACGTAATGTAACGAGCACATTGGCAAGGCAATAAATAAGCAATAACGTAGTGTACACTAAATATAGTATGCCATTGAACCTGATTTTTTTCCTTAGATAAATAAAATCATCTTTGCTTGCCATTTTCTTTCCTTTTAGTTACTGGGTCAACATTTTCAAGAACTTGGAAGCCCAAGGCTAAACTGAAGATAGGTGAGTCATCCTGACGTTCTACAATGATGTTCAGTTGTTGGAAGACGCATGTTGTACAAGAAATTTGTTAATAAATTCATTTCTTTGTTGAAAACAGAACCAACGGCTTTGTGTCTACTCCAGAAATCCACAACTTACGTTTTGCTTTCTTTGTTGCACATGTTGTTCCTTGATAAGGTGCCAAACTCAGCAAGAGAGTTGCAGAAAATGAGAAGACAACTTTTGACCGTTGTCGAACTCAAAAACTTTGGGGCTTTTCTTAGTTTGCTAACAAACTTGTTCATTGCCACCAGTACCACTATTTAAACATCGTAGAGTCCTAGTTCATGAGAAGGACTTTGAATAACGAGTCTAGCAACGTTCCATTTATTAAGGAGAAGGGGGGGGGGTGATAGAAGGGTTCAGTTAGACATGTTTCATATGTCTTGTAACGCGGTGAAATCAGCTGGTCAAAATAATGCAGTCAAAGAAACAGACATTCTAGCGCCCGTTGGGCAAATTTTATATATTATTTTATTTTAGCTAAAAAAAATTATGTCAATTAAAACCACACCTGTATATGTGAACAGTACTGGAAAAACATGTATCGAATATTCGTAAAATGTACATTTGCAATGTCCAAGGACACTCAACTTTTGGGAGTCACCAATCTGTGGTGGTCACTTACTCACTTATCTACCTCTGACACCAGGCAACCTCACCTCCTCCAATTGCAAATATATCGACTTCTATACGAGAAAATTTAGTAAGAATATGAATGAGCACACTTGAAGATGAAACACATAACTCCACAACTGATAAAATTCTACTAACTTCTGATATCACTGTTTCGTGACACATGGATGTCACAAAGGCTCAAGGTAGAAATTGCCATATGAATTTAACAGCCAGATCAAGGAAATAAAAGGTGTTGAGCCTCAGAGAGAGAGAGAAAGAGAGAGAGAGAGAGAGAGAGAGAGAGAGAGAGAGAGAGAGAGAGAGAGAGAGAGGAGAGAGAGAGAAGGAAGGGAGAGAAAGAAGAAGAGTGAAAGAGAAAGAGAAAGAAAGAGAGACAGAGAAAGGAAGAGAGAGAGAGAGAGAGAGAGAGAGAGAGAGAGAGAGAGAGAGAGAGAGAGAGAGAGATAGGAGAGAGGAGAGAGGGAAAGTAGTGGGGGTTTGGGGGGGGGGGTACTTGAAAAGAGGGCGTCGAATGTAAAGAATACATGAAAATAAAAACTTTTGAAGAATAAGAAGAAAAAAGAAGATGAAGATTAGCAACAGCAATAAACACAACAACAACTACAACAACAACAATAACAACAACAACAACAACAACAACAACAACAACAACAACAATATCAATAACAATAACAATAACAATATCAACACAAGAAAGAGAGGGAACAAAAGCAAGAAAAAATGTCTGGGAATAAACAAATAAAATACATGTGCAATTATTGTTATCAGGTTCAAACAAAAAGAAAAACAAAGAGTTTCACACGATATTTGGAGCTCTTTTAAAGAAAGTGGCTATTCTCACCCGCCCGGAAGTTCTCGCAAGATCAACTCCTCCCCTCTTCTCTCTCTCTCTCTGTCTCTTTCTGAATACTGTCTATCGGTGTGGACGATCAAATTGACCAAAACAAAGTTAAAAAATAATGTTAAAACACAAAAGTAAATTAATTTGGTTGTCTACAAAGATGCTACGGCTATTGAACTTTTCGAATCGAGCCGAACTACGCGGGTCGCCATTTTGTTTTGGCCGGAAATTCTCGCGCTACTCCTCTCTCTCTTTCTCTCTCTCTCTCTCCACTGCCCACAGACAAAATTGTACGCTTTTAGTAGGCTACAGTTGTAATGGAACGTTTGTTCACGGCACAGAATTCTACAATTTTTCTGTTATCACAGTGTAGAATTCTGTGGTTTAGGGTGAATGCGCACCGGGTGAGAATAGCCACAAGACTCGCCTGCACTATTCTCACTCCGGGTGAGAATAGAGGTGGCCCTTTTAAAACCCCAGTCAATTGCTATGGCCTGAGCAATATGAGAAATAGAATTATTCTTTAGTTTTGTTGTTAACATTTAACGCTGTGTTTAACCCAAATGTCTCTGTGGTGACTTTTTAAATGGACTAGTCTTCGTGAGAGAAAAAAAAATCAATTTTAATTTCTTAGTATCTTAGATACTTAGTGTGCGTGGGTCAAGTTCATAGCCAGATGCCACAGATTTACAAGTAAACGTGATGTGACAGTTTAGTTTTTGTAACCTCGAGCGAGAGCAAGTTTTGGCACGATTATCTCTTATATTCTTTCCCTTCTGTCACGACGAATGAAGTTACAAACTTTCTTCTTCAAATCCTCGTTTTTCTGCGGTGAAGTGTTAGTAACTGGGGATAATCCTGGCAAACAAGGTAGAAAGAGCCTTCACCCTCACTAATTTCCTCCACGATCTGCAAAGCAATGATAGGGGCATGCAAGTTACAACCTAGAAGCGTCTTAAGGATCGCCCGGGGGGGGGGGGGGACTACACCTGAAGACTAACTCGCATGGTAGTGGACCAAATGTTACCAATTTGGACACATACAATAAGCATAAAGAGAAGTCTTCAAATCCGCAATCAAATTTGAGAAAAAGATTTGGGTACCATGGAGACGGCGACCATAATGGTTTTTGTTGACATGTATTATACTGTGAATACCTCACTTATTGTTCATGGAAACTGGTTGCTATTGTGCATGCTTGTTAGCAGACAACAGATGTACAAAAAAGCCTGTTGAACGTTTCCTAAACAAATTAGACGATTTTGTATGAACCTTTTTCTAAGGTGGTATTCATGTTTGTAAAAAATCCGTAAAAAATCCACACCATTAACAAAGTTTCTACTCCCTCTATTTAGAAAATCAATTGTGATTTAATGTTTAGTGTTGCATCTTTTTTTGATTCGGCGAACATTTCGTGAAGATTGGATGAAACATGGTACAGTTATTTTTAAAAAGTATACAGAAAAACCGCACTTTGAGAACGGGCAATAAAGAAAAATAAAGGATTGACTGTATGAGGAAATATTGGTGACTAACATGCCTTATATGTGAGAAAAAAGGCTTTAGATGGTTCTTAGGCGATGAAGTAGTAGTTGTCACTGAGACTGAATAAGCAAACAATAGCTACAGCTCAAAATCCGTAACTTAGATCCAAATCTGGACTTTCAGGGGGGGGGGGGCTGTTGCAAAATAAAGACCAACTCAGTGCTCCCTTTCGTATTCGGACTTAGAACTTCTACCTGCGTATTGTTTATTGTAGCAGGATCTTAACCAACTATGCCACTCTGGTTGATTGTGCTTTTCCAACAACACAAGTTACAACAAAATTCAAAGTGAGCTGCGCAATGGTTTTGTCGTAAGTTAAAAATTGGCTATTCGGACAACTCCAAAATGCATGACACATAACCTTTACTGCTTTCCTTAAAATTGCATTGATAATGGTCAGCTGTTCCTCTGTCCACATCCAAAGGTTCGAAGAAATAGTTGTAGCCTGTACATGTGTCTGAGCGCATCACCTGTCACATTCGTTCATTGGAATATTTCAACCATTTTTGGACAATATGATCCAAACAAGATAGGTTCCGATGAGTATACAGCAACAATCGAAACAGGAGATGGGGAGGTATGTAAGAAGACATCAGTCAAAAAAACCACTTACAAAAACAAAGTAAAGTTGTTCCCGCATCCGATCCAGACATTGGGGATTGCCTTGTTAGTGAGACAACTTCCTGGGCCTTCGGGGTATTGTGGTAGGGTGGCCAGTTCCTTTCCACGCCTCCTTTACTTCCCCATCTCGAAGTCAGGTACCCATTACTGCTGGGTCCGAACAGAGGCTTGGACCCGGACTTTCCGCTTCGGAGACAAGCTCACTAATGGCTGCGCTACCCTACCCTCTTACAAAAATAACAATGGCCAAAAAAAAAATTCCTTTCCAGTCCGGTTAAACGTATCGAGTACACATATTATATTGCCTCCTCTTAATTATATTTGCAAGAGTACACGTATATAATTAACTGACATTACACAAAATGAAAATATAAGGTGAGGTCCTGGATATGGAATAAAATGTGTCTCGACGTGTTACAATCAGGCACTTGTCAATTTTGGGGCATATAGAGTTATTAATACCAACATTAAGCTTACATTTAACGTTTTAAAAAAAGTACCTATCCATCTGAAAAAGAAAGTCAATATATTTGCTAGTGAAGGATGTGAGGTCGCCCTGGTATGACAAGTAAAATTAGCAAGAAAATGGCTGCCAAGGTTAGGTGGTTTTTAAAAATTGAGTATCCTTGAAAACTAGATATTTACATTTTGTGTGCCTTTGATGAACGTTTTCGAGACTGTCCACACAGAAATGAGTCTTTAAAAGGACATAAAAGGTGTTAAGACAAGGAAATAGATTTAAAAAATCATCCGAAAAAGAATTGCCCAAAGCCCAGAAAATTACCAGTTTTTATTATTTTTCTGTTTCGTTGTTTTGAAGAACGCCTGATTTTACTAGGCAGCCAAGCTAATGATTAGATAAAGAAGAGCGTATAGGGGTGCTGGGGACACAAAGACAGACGATGATCGTCACGTACGAGAGATTACTGGCTGTCCTGAGCATAACACGGCCTCAGTGAATGGGGCAGAAAGCATTCAGGAACGAAGAAATAATTTACCATTACCAAGACTCAGTTTTAATGCAAACATGTTTACTAGAATAAGTAGCAATCCCAGGTTCCTGCTTCCTTTTGTTTTTTTAAAGGGGAATGGGAAGGTGAGAATGAGAGAGAGAGAGAGAGAGAGAGA
>NW_004798089.1:111079-112902 GCF_000002075.1 Aplysia californica | reverse complement strand
GGGGGAGGGTAGAAGAAACAATTTGTAATAACCTGCAGAGGTAGCCAGAGAAACAAAAAAAATAAGACAGTCAAATTCTGATATCGACACAGCCTCAACTGACTACGAGAGATCTGTTTCTGGTAAATTCATCTCAAAACAAATAGGATGGTCTGTAAACATTACAATTACAAGTTGCGAGCTATCATTTTATTTATTTTACTCTTTTTACCAGTTGTTACCAAGGTCTATAACTATAACTTGAATGTTAGAAGTCGTTATCAGTTCATTTTGGACGGACTATAGTAAATCTACAAACAGAAATTAAACATGCATGCTTAACACATATTTATCTTCTAATTGCAAGATTAACCATTGAACGCATGTTTTGAGAACTTATGGTGCAAAAAAGTGTTCACTATAAAATTAATTTCTTGTAACTAGTTTTGCCATTTGAAAAGGTTATAGGTGAGCTGTGACGTAAGCCATAATATGCGTAAGCAAAATGTGTCTAAGAAGCGGGAAGTGCTGTGAACAATTTTCCGCGTGAAAGAGATTTGTAGTATTTTATACAAATTAAAGAAGAAAAGTTTTTAAATGTAGCCTCAATTGTTGGGAAAAATATGATAAAGTTAAGACAAATTGATACAAACTGCCATGCTGTGCAAAGTATGGGTGGCAATGATTCTACAGTTAAAAAGATATTTGAGGATAAGTTGCGCCACGAATTTCTGACCACACTTTTTTATAGAGACATACAAGGGGATAAAAAAAACCTGTACAACTTTTTTGGTAAATATCTCTCTCCATACTGAAGCTTTGCGTTTCAGATTTGAACACTACATTTGGAAGCCAAAATTGATTTGTCTGATATTCATTTTAGATAAGTCCATTGAATGGTTGTGCTTTATTTAGCGCATAAAAAACAACCCATTTTCAACCTTTTCGCCATTTTCATAGTATGACGCACCAGTTCGCATTAGGCCTACCACCCAAAGTTGCAACAATCGCGCCATATTGCAAGCTACAGTAGTCTAACAAGTCCATAGAGGTTTGCAGATATTATTTTACCCAAATTTTGTTTGCCAGCTGAGATCATGGTTACGTTTAGTAAAGAGCATAAAGCTTTTTTGTATTGAACATTATCTCTCCACAAACTTACCATCCTTGACATTTCGTAAATTCTGCGCACGGCATGGAGAGAATGCTAAGGTGCCCCCAAGACCTTTGGTGTCATGAGTAGAGAAGTTCCGTTAGTTTAGATCTATAGCAAATCAGAACTAAAATGTCCTTTAAAATGACCACATCAGGTTGAACACGTACCATGCACAACCCTTTATCAAACGTCACCAGGGTACAGATTCAGTAGTCGAGTCCCATGAGACGTCCGTCCGTAGACGATCTGTAGCCAGGACTTTCCTATAGGCCAGGGCAAGATCGACGGCAAAAATACTCGAGGCCTCGATCCCAAAACTGAAAAAGGATCGAGGAATCGAGTCCGATTTTCGAGTTTGGAAGTTGCTTCAAGTGGGCTGTTTAGAGGCCATGACTTGAACACTGCTAAAAATAGCTCTTAAGATCGAGACCTCGAGTCTTGAACACTGCTAAAAATAGCTCTTAAGATCGAGACCTCGAGTCTTGAACACTGCTAAAAATAGCTCTTAAGATCGAGACCTCGAGTCTCGAGTTTGACAGAAGATGCTGGCTAAGCCTGCACGCGTGCCAAGGCAAGTTGGCTTTCACGCATTTGTGTGTGTGTGTGTGTGTGTGTGTGTAGTGTGTGTTTGCGTGTGTGTGCCGTGTGTGTTTGCGTGTGTGGGTGTGTGTTTGGGTGTGTATGTGTG
>NW_004798089.1:108399-110561 GCF_000002075.1 Aplysia californica | reverse complement strand
GCATTCACTCATAGCGGGGAAGAGGAAGAGGAAGGTGGGGTGGGGTGAGGGGTTGCGTGAAACAATTGATGTAGTGACTGACTGGCAGTTTCTTGCCCCTACTTCACTAGGCCTACGAAAGTTCGTCCCGGGACAGACCCGTCTGACGTTTGAAACCTTTGAACTTGAGTGTAATGTACCCCACCTATTATTGGTACGTGACATTTTTGTTGCTTTGAGTCCCGAGCAGTTGTGAATTGCTACAACATCGGTGGGACAGTATGACCTAATATTGTTTTCTCTTTCTCTTTTTTCTAATACGAAGAAACAGAGCACAGGCACATGCAACCTCGATTAATCCACCTTGAAGACACAGTCTTGAATCTACATGTATCAAGGCCTAGTGCACGCCAAATTCAAATGGTGAAAAAAACCCATAGGTAAACAAAACTCACAAAAATTAATTTAACTTGGTAATCGAGCATTAAATTGGGTTCCCCGCGCATATTGTGCTAATTTTGGGTCGCTGATCACGAAAATCTTATTATTTCTTAAATTTGACCAATATTTAAGAAATTTTTGGAATGCATTTTTAACTCCGCCTAGGCCAACATCAAAGAAGCCGCCTTATGCGCCGGATCAGTCCTGTCCTGGTGCGGTGTCTGTTTTGAAGCGAAAAACTCGACTGTGGGGTGGGACAGCCCTAGGCCTATCCCATGACAGGACTGTAATAGTGAGGTAGAGATTTAGATTCTTGCCTCGATTCTCAGAGTCTAGGTTAGGCTAGGGACCAGGTTAAAAAAAGGAGACGGGAGGCATCGACCCTGGGCGAACTCGAAGCTTAGAGTCTGTGAACAAGATCGATTCTTTGAGTCCTCATTTGGACTCGAAAGAATCGATCCCAGAGTCGATCTTGCCCTGGCCTACTTTCCTACCCCTCAACAGTCTGTATTCTATTGGCAGATCTTAACCTACGACGGTACTATTTTCATCTTCGCTAGGCCGAGATGACATGGATCAGAGCATGGCAATGTGATCATGATTCCTCGATTGTCCTGAAAAGCGGGATCTTATCCTCGGTGGCATTTATTGATTTAGTGAAAAGCCCATTTCACCCCGCGGGATATGTTAACTCCAAAAATGCTGTCTACTTGGCACCCCTCCCTATTGTTTCTAGAAAACACTTCATACTGAATATGCACAGTGTATGTGGCTTTAAACACTAATGGTTTAGCAGGTCCTTGAGTTTGGGTGCCATTGAAGATTTCGAACGACGCGTTAAAAATGTGTCGAGTCCAAAGGAGGGCATGTAGAGCACTGCTTCCAAGAACTTAAGAATGAAACCGTTAGCTTTTTTTTGACTCTGTAAAAGAAACTAACTATTGTACAAAAGTCACAGGATGGAAAATTAAATTCAAAGAGAAAATAAAGAAAAAAGTCAATCAAGCCTTTCACGACTTGCTTTACAAGGTTTTTTTTTAAATCCGTGAACTTTGCGTTTTTGGGTTCTTTTTTTTAAAATACACTTCCGTTTTCAAAACAAGTTTCTTCTTTATGGATTTTATGTCAAACAAATTCCTTTTGAATGTATTTTGTCTGTTCCAGATTACAGCATTCTACAACAATTTTTGTGCGAGATATTTAGAAACAAAAGTTGAACAGTTTGTTTGTTTTTTTGGATCACCCCGTATTTTCTGTAACGTGTACTATTCAGTGTATGATGTAGGACATAGGACGACAGTCTTTCTTTAGAAGTGTCTACGGTGGCATTTCTGAATGTCTGTTCAGTTGTGTGACACTGCTGGTTCTTGAATACAAAAAATTGCCTAGTATTAACAATTCCGGGGATTTTTTTTTCACTTCTGGCCTCCAAGTTAATAAAAAAATTCACACGCATTTTCCAGTTGACACGTTGTCCCTTCCCTTGGGTGGTAGAGCAAAATGCATGTTGATTGTCATGACGCTTTAAAAAAATGTTTTGCATTCAATGTACTTTTTGCTGTAGGTTTTCTTTTTATCCGGACGGTAAGACTATATAAGCAGAGCATACCAACTGACCAACACCTTTGACATCCCAACGAAATCCCAGGTAAGAAGCAGATTTTAATTCTGTCCACCCTCTCTCTCTCTCTTTTTCTCTCTCTCTCTCTCTCTCTCTCTCTCTCTTTCTCTCTCTCTCTCTC
>NW_004798089.1:102248-107702 GCF_000002075.1 Aplysia californica | reverse complement strand
CCCACCCACCCTCCTCACAACACACACTCGCAAACACCCCTCTCCCTCCCACGTTCACATGCAGTCGCACATAGGTGCCCCCCCCCCTCTCACACAAACACGCACGCTTATGCAAACGTGCGTACGTGCTCGCGCAAATACACACATTCACACACACACATACACACTCACACATACACAAACACGCTCCCACACGATCTTATACACACATTCACATTCGTTCTGCTCTCTCTAGCCCGAACTAGTATGTAATTATACAGCGCTGCAGAATCAAAGAAACCAATCGTCAGTCGACCCATGTAGCAATGCTAAACAACACACAAAGAAACCACGACGCAAACGGTTTCCGATGATGAAAAAACTCAAAACAAGCGTTAAATAGTTTCCGTAGTGTATTTCTTGCGTTTTTACATTAGGCCGTCCCGAATTAAGGACAATAGCGAAGAGGTTGAATCTAGAACTTTTATTCTTATATTCTAGAACAAATCATGTACTCACATACTCAACTTTGCTGAACGTGACAGTTAACTGGGCATGAGCAACGGGCCGTTAGCTCCGTTGGCATCCTGAAAAGGAATAATTGAAAAGCTTGCCCAGGTTAAAATCCTTGATGGAGTGTTGTGTATTATCGTGGTGAAATCAGTTTCTCCAAATCAGGCCCTTGGAAAATGTTGTTCTCATGGATCCATTCAATATAGGTACTGCCTTGTTTCTTATATGTAGCGGGAGGGGGAAGGTTCTAATTGCATTTAGATATTCTTTTCGAAAGAGAAAATAGAAGAACCAAAAAAAAATCCCCCCCCAGCCATAGTATTCTCATTTCATCTCTTAGTTACAGTGTAGATTTCATAATGTAAGACGTGCTTGGTGTAGACAGGAAGTATGTCTGACTGATCAGAAATTTGTACTGAGACCAAAACACTACTGTAAGAAGAGGGGGAGAGTACAGCTAATATCAACATATTATGGCAGGAGTTAGGCAAGGCTGCATTATGTCGCCAGACCTTTTCAAAATAGACTTTGCAACAATCTTTTTAAATATGCAAGAAAGTCCAGGTCCAAAGTGAAGGAAAACATTTTAAGAATAGATATTATGGTGTTGGGACAGTTTTAATCACAAATACTTTTAATTTTCTTGATACTATTCTGACTAATAGTAAACACAAACGGCTATTGTTGAACGTAAAGAAAGCAGAATACTTGGTAATATCTGAAAAAGCAGTAGATTCTATATCCCATTTGTGTTCTCATAAGCACACTGAAAAGATCAAACGAGTGAAAGTTTAAATAGCCACATGTTTCAAAGCAATAAAACAAAGAATTGCAATAGCTAAAGACAGTTTTAATTTAAAAAATGAACCCAATTCCGACTAATTGAAACGT
The DNA here is from genome assembly GCF_000002075.1 of Aplysia californica. Lineage (NCBI taxonomy): Eukaryota > Metazoa > Mollusca > Gastropoda > Aplysiida > Aplysiidae > Aplysia > Aplysia californica. The sequence goes on along the minus strand of NW_004798089.1, from coordinate 106,319 downwards.
CTCAATGACTACCTAATAAGAAGTCCTAAAAGGCTATTTGTTGCCAACCTTCTTATACGGATGTAAATGCTGGACAGCCACCAAAAATAGTGAAAAGAAAATAGAAGCAACAAAAATGTGGTTTCCAAGGAGATTGCTGAGAATGTCATGGAGAGAACAGAAACCAAACAAGATAAAACTGAAAGAACCCCACATTTGCGGCTTACTAGTAAAAATCATTTGGGGGAGCCGGACGCAGTTTCTGGGACTCTTGAATCGACATGAATAGTTTTGAACACATTGCTCTCAATGGAAAAAATTCAAGGCAAACGAGGCAATGTGTAGACCCAGAGCAGTCTATTTGGAAAATCATGAACAGCATGAATGACGCAGAAAAAAAACCAGGATAATAATATGGCTGATGATAGATTTTTGGAAAGTATACGAGAGGAGAAATAAATGGCCAACCATTACACGTATCTCCGATGATAGTTTCTGGTCTTTCACTGATGATGATGATGATGATGATGATGATGATGATGATGATGATGATGATGATGATGATGATGAAGATGATGATGATGATGGTGGTGGTGGTGGTGGTGAAGGTGATGAGGGTGATGGTGGGGGGGGTGGGGGGGGGTGTTGGGATTGTAATGATGGTGATGGTGATGGTGTTGATGATAACTGCATCTGAGTAGTGATAGATTTCATCTAGAACCTCTGACACATGTTGTCTTTCTCGCCTCACGCCCCCCCCCCCTTTCCTTTTTTCCACAATGTCCCCAGAATGGCTCGTTTTCTCGCTCTCTTCGTGCTCCTCCCTGCCTTTGCCCTGGCTGTGGTGAACCTCAAGCCTTATGACCAAACGGCCAAGCGCATGTTGGCCAAAATTGACGCCAACGGTGACAAATCCTTGTCACGTAGCGAGATGGAGGCAATCGTAGGCGTGAGTACAAGGGTCCATTGAACGTTAAGTTAAAATTTTCAGTTGTCCGTCTTGTTTGTGATAAGAAAACTTGAAGCAGTCTTGGTAAAGATGCTTCTTTTAGAGATCTACATTCAGCAAGATTCTTTTTTTTTTTATAAGTTACAAAGATGACAGAGAACTGTCAGTTTTAACCCCTCTCTCCTTCCTCTTTAGAACACATTTCTAATCCCACTACTTTAAACAAATCGACCTTTCAGGCAAACACTGGTCGGTTTTTCGTGGGGATACAGTGGAACTCGGATTCATCGAAGTTGTCTGGCCTGACCTTCAATTTAAGTGAATCCAAGAGTTCGATTTAGAAAAAAATTAGGTATTTGTGTCGATAATTACAGGGACCGAGCAAGTAATGTATAATGTATTGGACTGTCTCAATCAAAAGTAGTTTTGTTTCAAGTGAGACATTTTCGTTTCTTTGATGCCATACCGAAGAAATGGTGGTAAATTCAAGGAAAATACACCGAACTCGACCAAGCACATGCTCTGCAAAAGGTCTGTCAAGTTCACATTATGCACACCTGTAGCATATTATATTGTATTGTTTGTCGGAAAAATTGTGTTGCTATGTATAGCCTAACATACGACAACGTTTGATTCCACAAATTAGCGCGCAATTCATTACGTAGACCTATGTCAAGACTATCGTATCATTGTAATATTGATCAGTTGCCGAGTAGTGTGACGCGTTTGTATCTTTAATGACGTTCCACGACCAAACCGCTTGCGCCCCCTCCCCCACACTCACACAGCACGTCAGCTCAGTCACCCATCACACTTGTGTTTTGTGCTGGCCGCCCGTTCGATCCCAACACACGCCAAGTAACGTTTGCATGCTAACAACGCCTGTGTTGGTAGGCCTATGAAAGAAGGACATTGATTGGTCGCGTAAGATATACTCAGTAGGCAAAACAAATAGGTCAAATGATTCACAATGCAAGGGCCATGGATGGTTTCCGGAATAGCTAAATTTCATTGCGGGAGAATAAATGAGCGTTGAATCCGAGTGTGCTCATGTGTTCTTTGAAACCAAGTTATTTTTTTCGATCTTAAGGAGTAGAAAAAGACAAGGTATACTATTATTGCTCAGGATGACCTGCCACACTTAATCGTAAAAGTCGTCCCGAACTGATCTAACTTTAATTGTGGCGATGAGGGTTAGTTGAAGAAGGAGGGGATATCAAATCTAGATCTAGATCTGTAACATTACTAAATAGCTATGAAGAGCTCTCTTTATCTAATCGATTCCATTTTCCATCTAACCACAGCACGCTGACACAAACAAAGACCAGAAAGTTACTGGTGCTGAGTTCAACGTATGGGTCGATAAGTACCTTCCTGCCCAGAAAGCAGTCAGCCAGGCCGTCTTCAAACTTTTCGACACGAACGGCGACAACAGTCTCAACAAACATGATTTCGATGTCTTCTTCAACCGCATGGATGCCAACAAGAATCACTCAGTCTCCGAGAGCGAGTTTGTTGCGTGAGTAGCATCTTTATCGGTCAGTTTGTCAATCTGTTTTCTTGTCTACGTTTGTGTGTCCGTATATTTGTCGTTGAACGTATCAATCTATTGTTCTCTTTTTTATAAGTCTGTTTCATAATCTATCTATCTATCTATCTATCTATCTATCTATCTATCTATCTATCTATCTATCCATCATGAATCATTTCAAGAAACGGCGTTAGCCAAGCTTTTGGGTATGTAGTGAATGAGATGTGTCCTTCAGGATGAAATTAAACGTAAAAAACAAAGATAGCAGCAAGAAGCGCTTATTTTGCGGATTTTTGTGGACAAGAGCTTGTTCACTTTGGTCTGGCCGCGGTTAAGACTTTGCATACATGTCTTAAACCTAAATAACCACCAGAATCTAAACGCCAATTAATGAAACCCACCGCAAATTAAGGTTTCGGTACCTTTTTGTTGTGTGCTGCTGTAGCAAAATGAGAAATATGTGAGCTAAGTTACTGCAAACCATTTGTTGTAGTAATCCTGTGGATGCACCCAAAAGGTGGTGTTTTAATAAAAAGCGCAAATAAAGGAACTTTTTGGTTGGGTATTGACTTACAGAAGTGCCATGTAATGTAACGAGTGCATTGGTAATGTAATAAATAAGCAATAACTTTTTAAGCATGGACAAGTTATAGGCAACAAGTTATAGGTTTCGGACTTAGTATACACTAAATGTAAATATGACACGCCATTGTAACCTGACTTTTTCCATTAGATAAATAAAATCATCTTTGCTTGTCATTTTCTTTCCTTTTAGCTACTGGGTCAACATTTTCAAGAACTTGGAAGCCCAAGGCTAAACTGAAGATGAGTGATTCATCCTGACGTTTTACAATGATGTTCATTTGTTGGTGAACTCGAAATTTGTTAATAAATTCATTACTTCGTTGAAAACAGAACCAACGGCTTTTTGTCCTTTCCAGAATTCCACAGCTTGTGTTATGCTTTGTTTGTCGGGCACTTTGTTCCCTGAAAAGGAGCCAAACTCAGTACGAGAGCTGCAGAAAAGGAGAAGACAAATTTTGATCTTTGGATGTTTTCCAAGTTTGCTGACAAACACTTTCTTTGCCACTAGTACGTGTGATATATATTTATTTTTAAACAGCCTAACGTCCTATTTAAGAAGAAGAAATTTGAATAAAGGGGGTGGTAGGGAAGAAACGCTCCAGAATTAGTTGGGGGAGGGAGGTTGTGATAGAATCTTTCAGCTAGATGTTTTTCATTATAATACGTGTTGTATCGCGGTGAAATCAGCTCATAAAAATTATAAAATCAAAGAAACCGACATTCTTCCGCCCATTTTATATGTTTTACTTTAACTCAACACATTTTATTATTTCAAGACCACGTATATTTAATCTTGGTTACCATTCAATCAAAAATATCCACGAATGATGTTTTGCTGAAATACAAAAGACAACAAAACAATGTTTTAGAATTGCCTGAAGCAAGCTTCCACACTGCACTCTTGACACAGTCAGGAAGAGAAAGATAGAAGAACCAGAATGGTACAGGGGAGGGAGGTGAAAAAGAGCCACAGAGAGAGACAGAGAGAGACAGAGAGAGAGAGAGAGAGAGAGAGAGAGAGAGAGAG
>NW_004798089.1:100163-101895 GCF_000002075.1 Aplysia californica | reverse complement strand
GAAGAAGAAGAAGAAGAAGAAGAAGGAGAAGGAGAAGAAGAAAAAGAACAACAACAACAACAATAACAACAACAACAACAAATACAACAACAACAAAAACAACATGTTCAAAAGCAAAAATCAGAAACTGTCTGGAAACAAACAAAAAACAACAGTGTGCAACTACATGTATTGCCATTAGCTTCAAAGAAAAAGAGTTACAAAGAGTTATACACGGCATTTGGAGCTTTCTCCAAACACCATTCAAATACTGTGGCTTGAGTTAGACGAGAAATAGAATTACTATTTGGTTCTGTTGTTAACGTTTTAACACTATGTTTGTCTCAAACGTCTCAGGAATGACTTTTGTGTTGACTGACATTGTACGTGAGAGGAAAAGCAACGTTAATTTCTTAAGATCTTAGGATACTTAGCGCGCTGTTCAAATTCATAGCCACAGATTGACTAGTAAACATGATATGAGATTTTTGTTTTGTAACCTCGAGCGAGAGAGAGTTTTATGCAAGATTATCGATTGTATTCTTACCCTTCTGTTACGACGAATGAAGATACAAACTTGCTTCTTCATATCCTTTTCTGCGGTGAAGTGATAGTAACCGCGGATGGTCCTGGTAGACAAGGTAGAAGGAGCCTCCACCCCCACCCATTTCCTCCATGATCTAAATTGCATTAATAGGGGCTTATATAAGTCAGTACTCTTGTATACTTATAGTTCAAAGAGTCAACATCTGTAGAATACGAGAATGAAAAAACCGTAATGGAAGTTGTAATGTTGTCACTGTCAAACATGTTGAAGGGATTTAACCCAGTAAGTCAGTGTCCAGTTGTCCTCGTCCATTATTCTTAGTGACCACCCGAAACTGTCATGAGTTGTCTTCGTCCTTTTGCAGTGAGTACCTTTGCCAGTGTGGTGAGCAGTATAAGCACGAGACCATGTGGTCAGTTTCTCTTCCGAGCAGAACATGTGAACAGAGTATGTGCCAGTTGTTAAGTATTAAACTGCCTGTTACGACATGATCTGCTTGTCGTTGAATTTAATAGAAGTTGTGACATATCTTATTAATGCTAATAACAATTTTTAAAGCCCCTCGAATCAATATCCTTCTGGACCTTGTTTGCAAAATTCTTACCTCCACAGCCACTTTTAAAATAAAATGCACAGCAGTGGTCCGCTTTCGGGATGCTTCACAGCTTTGAATTTACAGCTCTTTCGAGGACCTGAATGCGTTCAAACTTTCGTCCTATTACAAGCTTACCTTTCAGAACAAGTGATAATAGATAGTCATGGGGAGCTCAATCAGAATTGTAGGCTGGAAGAGGCAAAAACTTAGATCCCTTTCTTTTGTACCTACCTGTGGAGAGCAGCTGCTCTGCAGGATCACCAAGCTAGAGGTTCCGTTCTTCGTCCTTTTCTCATCGACAGCATTTGTTAGTACCTTTTTCGCATAGTGAAAAGATAACATAATAGCATTGAGTGGCATGATATTAACCACGTGTTTGAAACAAACGGTAAAATGCCTCTTTCTATTTTGTAATCCAAGATGATGTTGTTATTGATCCAGAAAATCCAAGATGCAAAAAGACAGGATCGTCTCCTTTTCCGTCTACCCACATGCCATTCAGCTGTTTTCATGAAATCCCTAAACATGGAAAACATAATATCTCGTCTCTTGTGACAATGTGTGTAATTCGTTCGGTCCCTTGTAGTCAAATAATTCAGCAATTCCTCCCC
>NW_004798089.1:95736-98447 GCF_000002075.1 Aplysia californica | reverse complement strand
GAGAGAGAGAGAGAGAGAGAGATGGATAGATTGAAAGACAGACTGACAGACAGGCAGACAGACGAATGGATGGAAGGACAGATGAACGGACAAACATGCAGACAGACAAAGGGACAGAGTGAAAGAGAGAGAGAGAGATCGAGAGAGAGAGAGAGAGAGAGGGGGGGAAGAGAGTGTGTGAGAGAGACAGACAGGCAGGCAGAGAGACAGACAGACAGAATGAAAGAGAAAAAGAGTGAGAAAGAAAAAGAAAGAAAGAAAGAGAAAAAGAGATAGACAAAGCAGAGAGGAAAGAAGGAAGCCGGGTGTAAAGTTATCTGCACATATAGTACTCATACAGGAAACGACAACCAAATAGGTACCACAAACGACTACACTGTAAGCATGAACGCCGACCACACTTGCAGAGGTGGGTGGTTGGCGGGTGCTCCGGTGTGGTTTGCTTTTTCTTTCCTATGAGACATCTATCGTCCTTATCTCCTCTTCCTCTTTTTATGTTTGTTATACTCTCTTGTAACACCTCTAATCTTCCGTCGCTCATATGACCTTATGCTGTTGCGAGCGCCGTAAAACCTCTACTAAAACAACAAACAATACTTGCAGAGTAGTTAACTACTTGATCAGTCACGACGTCAACTTTATCAGGATGATAAGCCCCAGAAACAGCAACAACACCAGCAGCAGCAGTAGCAACAACAACAGCAACAACTACAACAACTACAACAACTACAACTACAACAACTACAACAACCACAACAACAACAACAACAACTACAACTACAACAGCAACTACAACTACAACAACAACAACTACAATTACTTCTACAGCTCAAGCTACAACAAGATTACTTGTTTTGTTGTATCCTATCCCCACCACACCCCACAACCCCAAAGCGTTTGACTTCACGACCTATTTATTTTCTTCTTTAGCCCACTTACTTAATCGCGAATGTAATTCCCCTTCCTGTCTTCTTCCACTGTCTTCTTCTCCGTATCTATTATCGATTATTCTTATTCAAACACTTTGTTCCGCTCAATTCGTGTTGGATTACATCATAAATAACTCTTTGAACCACGGTATTGCTCAGCCGCATAGCCCCGCTCTTTTCAGGTACAAATCAAAGGCGTATTGAGTTTCAGGAATTACAATTTGCAACGAACCCTTTTTCAAACAGGAAGGTAAGCCCAGCGAAACCAAATTCATGCAAAATTAACGTCCTGAAGTCAAAAAACTATATGCTTAAAACATAGCTGTATATAGGAGAACGAATATTTTTTTCTTTTCTTTATTCTGTATTTATTTTTATCCAATGGAGCTTTTAAAAAGGAGTCAGCAAGGCATGTTTTCGTCAAATGGAAACTCAGCAGAGGGGAATCGTACTGTGTGTGTGTGTTCGTTAAGCTTTTGTAGCCTGTATTAAGGTAAGAGTATGAAAGAGAAATGATTATATCAGTTATGCTCAATGTAAATGTGTTTATTCTTATAATTCCTTTTTCTGAAAAGAGGTTTCATTGTCTTAGATAAGAGTGTCTTAAAACGTTTCAGTATCACGTTGTTTGTCGCTTATCTGTCAAGATAATATTGTCCAGGCTTACTTCCAGACTTATTAGATTTTGTTCTTCCCAGGCCTGACAGTCAATGCTGTCGACAACACGTAATCTTGAGTTAAAAAGTAAGGGAATTTGTGGGTGTTACTCCGGTTATTAACATTAATAAGCTATATAAGAGACGGGACCTCTGAATATAGCGTCCAGCTCCGGTAGAGCCGAGCCAAATGGATAAAGAGCTTTAAGAACTCAACCAAATGACCAGAGTTCAAGAACGCCCAGCCTTGGGTTCGAACCAGGGCAATCCGCTCCACAGTCACGTATGATATCAACAGAGCTAATGGAGCGCTCCGTAAGTTTAAGATAGTCCTGTCTACAGTGATTTCTACAACAGAAGCGGTGAAAGATTGGCGTGACGTATGAAACACATCCCTGATGCTTCTACTTTTCCTCACTGCAGTCAGTATCATTGCTGTTACTGAACACCATCGGTAGAAGTAACTACTACTACTACTACTACTACTCCTACTCCTACTACTACTACTACTACTACTACTACTACTACTACTACTACTACTACTACTACAATAACAACAATAACGACAATAACAACAATAGCCACAATAACAACAATAACAACAACAACAATAACAATAATAGCAACGGTAATGACGACAACAATGAAACACTGCATGGTCAACATGAAAAATAGGATGTGTATTGATCTATTGAACTATCATTGTTGGTGTCGTGCCCTTGACTTTGTTGATATTATTGTTGTCATTGTTGTTTTTATTGTTGTTGTTATTGTTGTTCTTGCTGTTGCTGTTGTTGTTGTTGTTGTTGTTGTTGTTATTTTTGTTTCTGTTGTTGTTGTTATTGTTGTTGTTGTTATTTTTGTTGATATTCGTGGTAATAGATAGTGGTTCTTCTGCCTGCATCTGTCATTATTGAGACCACACTCTGTAGTCAATCTTGCCTCTATTTGAACTGTGACTCGAGATCACCATCAGTCTGTACCTACATCTCCAGTGAAAACCTTGTTGGACCAAGACAAACAGCAGTATGGCAGCACACGATCTCCAAACACGAACATACACACACACATACACACACAAACACACACATGCACACACACAAACACATATACTTACACACACACA
>NW_004798089.1:81707-92081 GCF_000002075.1 Aplysia californica | reverse complement strand
ACACACACACACACACACACACACACACACACACACACACACACACACACAAACACATACAAACTTATGCACACTCACATAACAAAGCACACAAAATAACAATTACAGGAACGTCCAATTGCCAGCAAGTGTAAAGCTAGGTGAAAGGCCCAGATAGTCCTGACCGTATAGACAATGAGCGACCTTCTGACTCGAGGGGCTGGGGTTATCGTGGGCTATACAAAGGGATCTCAGGCCGTAAACACTGACTCTCGGAGACAAAAAGCCACCTGACTAATGGTATAGTCGATACTTTGGAGTTGTCACAGCTTTCAATTGGTGAATAGATGTCTAACCCATAGGCTGAGCTGTCTTTGTAACACTTTGGCACCATTCTTGGTACCTCCAGGTCTTTTTATGAACGGTCTACAGGCAAAGCTTTGCTCCCGGAAACGAGATCAATAACACTTTGGCCATGAGCATGCAACTAAAAGAATGAAGTGCGTAAAGGTAAGCTGAAACAGAGATATTGTATAGCTTTTGTGAGATCTGTATTACAGGTTACTGTAAATAATTTTAACTAATATTCTACTGATAGGTATTTCCGATTCGCTCTTAGTTCGAACAAATGCCGATAATATAGCTTGATAATGTTGGTTGGGGGGGGCAAATGCCGTTTTATGTTGTTTTTTTCTTTGTCATCTTATCAATTGGCCTTCTGGGTTGAATGAGGCACTGACCTCCGGAAACATTGAAGTTTATACTCGACTGAAGATATTTTCACTCTCCTTTTCATTGAGTAGATGTTTTTCAGCACTGTGGACACAAATTTGGTCAGGCTATTCCAGTCTGTGAGTCTGAGATTTCGAACAGTAAAATCATGTTGCATGCAGCATTTCAACCGAAAATCTAAACGATAGTTGCCACCAAAATTGGTAGTGTGTGGCCTGCAGCGATTTGACAGCTCTCGGTGGAAAAAGTACATTGATTCTTTTTTATTCTAAAGTTCCTAAGCTGGACACTTTGATGATACATTTCACGAGATACTGAGGGGTCACTGCTGGTGACTACGTGAAAATTACATGCTTATTGGATCTTTGAAGCAAAGCATGGCGAATTCAGACCAGTGGGAAAGATACTGAAAAGCTTGGCTTCTAATTAAATGTGTCGGATCAAGAGCAGAAAGAGGAAGCTTATCTTTGGAGACGAGTAAGTTCTGATGGTGTCATCGTTTGAGCGTTTTTGTTTTGTTTTTTTTGTTTTGTTTTGTTTTTTGTTTTATTTTTTGGTTTGTTTGTTTGTTTTTTTGTTTCGTTTAGTTTTAATAAGAACACTTGCAAAACAATCAGGTCATATACGTGCCGAAGATTAGAGGAGTTATTAGAGTGTGACATACATACAAGAAGGATGAGGAGAAATAAGGATGGCAGATGTTTGATAGAAAAGAAGGAGCAAACTACACCTGAGCATCCCCCCCCCCCAATTATTTAAATGCCACAGGCGACCAATGAAAACGTAGCATTCACACTAGCAATTATCATGATTCAAATGAAAGCTGTTTTCTTTTTAAATTGCAGGTTTGTCACTTATTTCAACTCTTAACCGTTGTAATAATATTTACATGATGCTTTCGAAAAAAGTATTTCATTATTTCACAAAATTTACTAATTAAATTAGCCCGTGGACGGACAAAAAAAGGAATTATTTCTGAGCCAGCGCACAGTTTTAGGGGCCATTTTCAAATTCGTGTACTGATATGGGGGATGGGGGCACTCGAGGTGGAAGGAGATTCTTTCGTTTGGAATCTTGTCGGAGACTCCAGAGCATTAATGTATAACTTGCAATGCCTCAGAAAAATACTGATACATTATGGAACCGCTCATGTTATCGCAGGGATACTATTTGAAGAAGTTTTGACAGGTTGAAAAAAATGATAATAACTAACTGCAGAATGGACAGCGCGATTCGTTGACTGGCATATTTCTTGAATGACTGAATTCCCACCATTGCTGATGACTGAAAATGTGCTACAAAATGTGAATGTGATTTTATTTTCTATAAACTATGCGCCTATTAGTATCATTTATTCAAAATAGATATAAGAAAATTAGAACATTTTGTCGCAAATCAAATATATTTGAGTGTTTAGATTATTGCGAATTTTTGTTTACCCAGTAACACATTTAGTGTCTTTTGACCAATGTTATCTTCATAATATAGATTTCTTGGTTTTAACGTGATGACTTTAAAAAAACCGTTAAGTTTGGTTGTTGTTGTTTTTTTAATAATAGATAAATGGCTTTAAATCGTTCCCCTACGAGGAATGTATTTTATTACAATTGCCTTTTTCTTTTGGGGATGTATTGCAAGCAACCAGGGTACGCCCTCTGAAGATACAACTGAAGCTACACCGCCTGCTGTTTGTTGTTTCCATATTGGCGTAAAAATCAGTAGGTTTTTCAAAGTTTTCTATATGTCAAGGACTATCACTAGGGCATTCCGAAGTATCCTGATTACTTACAAAATTAAAAGCTCAAGGTTTAATTTAACGCATTGTGAGGCAACGTCGTGAAATCAGGCGATCGCCAGAATAATGAAATTGAAGAAACCTACATTTTTCCACAGGTTTGGCAATTTGTATCAAATGTTTTTTTGTTTTTTTTGGTTGGCTTTTTTGTGTGTGGGGGGGGGGGGGGTTGTTTGCTCAACACCTTACAATATGTCCGTTTAAACTCACATCTCTGTGTGTATTTTACTTTTTAAAAACAACAACAGCACCAACAAAAAACTCATTGATTAAAAACACAAAAATGCAACTATTCAGTTTTCATGGACTCTCAAGCTTGGAAGTTACCAAACTTTGGCGGCCATTTTCTCTCTAATTATATTTTACCACTGAAACCCGGCGACCCCCACCTTCTTCAATCTCAAATACATCGACTTCTATTCAAGATAGATGCGTTTGTTTGGGTTTGTTTTTTTAATCAAATTGTAATGGTACATCCCCGAAGCTTGACAAGCGCCTGATCGCACCGCGTCGTTGACACAAATGCGTAAGATAACAGATTTAATTCACAGTGCAACAACATTAAGACTGTTGATTAGCGTACTAAACTAAGATCCACCTGGGTTCAAACAGAATCCTTTGCCTTCACCTTCAAGCCGGGCACACTGTCGCTTCTCTCCCAACACTCAACCACCGTGAATGAATCGTGCGTTCACTTAGTAAATGAAAACGTATTTAAAAGCTTTTGACGACTTTATATTTAAACAGGATTCACATTCCCTCGGCCTCTCGCTGCTCCACTGTTCTACAAAACAGCAGCACACTCTTCTTCTTCTTCTTCTTCTTCTTCTTCTTCTTCTTCTTCTTCTTCTTCTTCTCGGGTGACGAAAGATACCATTCAATGGCGTTGTTATTTGAAAATGTGACGGGAGAATTTTAAGGCGGAGGGAGATTATGGATTAATTTTGAAGTCGATTGAAAAATAAGCTGAAAAGTAAAGTAAGAAAGGATGGAAAAACATTCTTGTCTGAAATTATCTGAGCACACGTGGGAAATTAAATAAACATATAACGAGGTAGCTTCACTTATGTTGCTTGTCGCTGGAATTTGACATTGTCAAATAAAACATGGCCAACACTAAAAGAAGAAATGTATGTATGTATGTAGGTAGGTAGGTAGGTAGGTAGGTAGGTAGGTAGGTAGGTAGGTAGGTAGGAATGTGTGCGTGCGTGCGTGTGTGTGTGTGTGTGTGTATGTGTGTATGTATGTATGTATGTATGTATGTATGTATGTATGTATGTATGTATGTATGTATCGGTGGGCCGCATGGGGCAAAAGCTACCATTTTGGAACAATACGATTGACTTCAATTAAATTTGACTGTGACCTTCAAACTCAACGTGTTTTTTTTCTCTCAAGTTGTGAGTCAAATTGGAAGCATTGTCCCAAACGGTAGCTTTTGACACTACGTGAAGATTAATATTGGCTGGCCCAGACTGAATCAAATGAACCAATTTGGCAGTATGCACTGGATATCATTCACATGATCGAGTGCCTAGGAGTGTTGGTTTCAGAGTGGAGTATTGTAAAAATAATCGGTCGTCCGCCAATGTCTGGCAACGGTCAATGCTTTGCAGAAAAGAATATTTTTTACTAGATCTAAACAACACAGAAGAAATTTCAAGGATTATGATAACTTGTGTCTCCACCATGGCCAATTAGAACGGTTTTATTACATTCTGAGTTTCAAAAGCTTCATTTTAACTTGTGGATGTGTGCAGCTTGCGAGCTTCTCTTCCTTGGCTTCAGAAAACGAATAATGAGGGTCTGTGTGTGTGTGTGTGTGTGTGTGTGTGTGTGTGTGTGTGTGTGTGTGTGTGTGTGTGTGTGTGTGTGTGTGTACGTATGTGTGTATGTGTGTGTAAGAGTGAGTGCGTCTATGTAAGTATCTCCTCTCTCTCTCTCTCTCTCTCTCTCTCTCTCTCTCTCTCTCTCTCTCTCTCTCTCTCTCTCTCTCTCTCTCTCTCTCTCTCTCTCTCTCTCTCTCTCTCTCTCTCTCTCTCTCTCTCTCCTTCGCTCCCTCATTATATACAGTGGTGTCCAAAAGTAACTTGACAGTGTATTCATCCAACCACAGTGTTAAAACCTTGTACTACGCACTCTGGCAGCATATCAATTTAAAGTAATGAATTCGGTGTCATAAGACACAGTAATATTAAATATACAGAGAGAGAGAGAGAGAGAGAGAGAGAGAGAGAGAGAGAGAGAGAGAGAGAGAAAGAGAGAGAGGGGGGGAGAGGGGGGTAGAAATATAATATACAGCTAACAATATGTATGTATTTATATATACAGCTAACAATGTATATGTATGTATATCAGTTGTATCTTATATATTATATGTATATATGCCCTAGTGATAGTCCTTGACATTAAAAAAACCTTGAAAAACCTTCAGATTTTTACGCCAATATGGAAACAACAAACAGCAGGCGGTGTAGCTTCAGTTGTATCTTATATATTATATATATTATATACATGCATATAATGTATATATTATATAATATATATAGTGTGTGTATGTGAGTGTGTATGTGTGTGTATGCATATATGTGTGTGTCTGTGTGAGTATGTGAGTGTATGCATGTACGTATGTGCTTGTGTCTGTGTTCACGCTTCTCTGTAATTTGTGTGGGTTGTTTCGCTTTCTTGTTTGTTTGTTTGTTTTTTTAAAATTGTAAGTGCTTTACGGCACTCGCAACTGCATTGGGCCATTGACCGCGCGGGGCACATAAAACATTTTCAGCTGATAGGAAATTTTGAAATTTTCCCGAGTGTCTTCTTGCTTGACAGATTGCTGTGCTTTCGAAGCGGCTCTGGACGTGTGCTTTAGATCTACAGTTTCTGAAATACTAGGATACATGGAAGTAAAATTACTTGCATTTCTGAAATGTCCATCCCCGAAAAATACAAACAGCACGCCTGGATTGTGGTAATGGCTTTGTGTGAGAGTACACTTTAGATTTATTCTCTCCCTGTAGGGTTTGGGGTGACACACAGTGCCAATAACTTCTTCTTGGTTAGTCTTCTCTGAAGGACTTTTTGGATGCCACTGCAAGATAAACTAGATTATCCTTATCAGTGATCTTGCTTTCACTAACAAAAATGCACACCAGCTCTAAGGAATATATGTTTTTGATAATGCATTCAAAGCCTTAGAACACGACTTCTAGTTTACATGAAAATGTCTCTTCCACCTCATAATTGCCAATGGGACAGCATCAAGCCACCCTTCCTGCATTATAAATACATGTATATTATTATCCTGTATGTTTTTGTCAGGTCAGCTCCCTCTGTGACGTCACAACAATGGCTATCCCGAGAGAGAGAACGGCAGCTTATCGGAGCGGCACCTCACATGCACACATCTGGTCGTGTTCGCGGAAAAGCAGCTTTGGCGGTGAGCTTCTTTGTCTGGGACATCTTGGTCTAGGTAGCACGTAGAACATGATAGTTATGATAAAGTTAACTTCTATTCTTCTAGTACGTAGCGCATTCTATATACATGTATTTAACTGAGAAGTAAGCAATGGACGAGTGGCGTCGGTGGCACTATGGTTAGGCTACCGGATTGGTAATCGTGAGATCGTTAGTTCGGGGGTTCGAGCGTCAGCTCGGTCCGACTTTGTGTCATTGGGAAAGACACTTTACACGAATTTCTCATTTGGCTTGGTCCTTTCGTAGATGGACGTTACACTCGGAGGTCACGCCTCTTAAATAACTTAATGGTGTTGATAGGGGCGTTAAACCACTACCATTTCACCATTTCAGAAATGGATGTGGCAGGTTTTATTTTCTGTAAAGTTTATTAAAAGATTTCTCCCTCCTGCAATGTTTTAAGTAGACAGCATTTCTACGGTTGTTGTTTTTTTAAATTTGTAACGATTTGGACACACACAAAGTAAATCTATTATGAATTTTCTAAAATATTTTGTTAATATTTGTGTAAGTCCTAACCTCACGGGCTTTTGTTAGTCACGTAGGGGTTAGCCATTTGTCCTATCCCATAATAGAGATTTTGTAATTTTGTTGCTGGAAATTCTGGGGAAAAAAAACCCGGGTATATTCTCCAATATGGTGTCGTTTGTTAATATCAGCCTATACTACAGGGTCAGTTAGATCAACCAAACTCAAGATGGCTTCATATTTTCGTAATGGCAGTATTCTTATAACGTATAACTTCATATGTTTCCGAAGCGAGTAGGTGCTACTGAGTACCCCGAAATGATGTTTTGGAGTAAAGAAGCGATACTTGTCAACAAACGTAAACCTGTCCATTAGATTAAAGCCCGCAAAACTAGGTTAGGACGTTCTCAATCAAGTATTCTACCCCTTATGTCTCAGGCTATCGGGCCGTTCCTTTGTCCTTTATTGTTGTATCTGAAGTCATGACATTGTTTGAGTGACACTGGTAAGTGCATTATTGGCAGAGCTCTATATGTCCTGTTGGGGGTTGAGATGAGAAAGTAGAATAGCTTGGCTGATAAAGCATTCTTTACGAAGTCAAGCGAACCTCCAATTCATGTAAGAGGTTGTCACTGAAGGCTGCGTGCCAAGGTGGATAGTACAGTTGTTATACATATATGTTTTTTCTCAATTAGGAAATTCTGAATTTGATTGGTCATTGGAGAGAGAATAATACTTGTGCGATGCAATTTTGTCTTAGGTTCATTGGGGCAAATGAAAAAAATCAACCTGGATACTATTAAAATCTGTAGGAAATCCAGACAAGTGTATAAAACACGTTTTTGACTTGTTTTTCATTATGAAGATTGGCACGATGTTATCCGTCGTTTCATGCAACTTCATCGTGAGCGCCTCTAGCTCGATCAACTAACGGGGCAATTTGAAACGCGAGTTGTACGGCTCGTTTTTCGGGTGTTAAATGACATCTTGCATAATCTTGCATATTTGAAAGGGGTATTAAGTCTGGAAATAATATTGAAGAAATCAAAAGATATGTTGCTATAATGTGTTGTTTATACTAGAACGTGTTCTTTCTAAACAGATGAAAAACGCACTTCCAGTTGTTGCGCCCGTTCAACCTCAGGAACAAGGCAACAGGTGAGCGACTCAACTGTAATTCTATCCTCCACCCTACCATCCCCAAGACCCACGTCTAGCTCGACTGACAATACTACTCTTAGCTCTTCTTACAAAATGTCACCAAAGGCCAACCCACGTTCTGCACGTCTAGCCACACCCTCTACGACTCCTTCTTCGCCGCGACCGACAGGTTTGAAGAAAGAGAGTATCCAGAGATTGACGAATGGTGGGATCCCTCTCACAGCCAGGAGAAGACGTCTGTCTCTGGACGCTGCAGTCGCAGCTACCGAAGACACTAAGAGACATTTCGCTGAAAGCCAAGAGCCTCGATCTATTCTCAAGACAGGCACACGTCGAAGCAGTGTCACTTACATTGACAGTTCTTCTTTCTCTTCGACGTGTGATACACCTTCAACGTCAGGGTCGTTTACAACAGCATCCACCACGATCCCCATTCAAACGGATCTTTTATCCCTTTCTTCCTCACCGTCTTTATCTTCCTTGACGTTGTCGTCGTGTTCATCTCGGCAGCTCGCAGCCCCAACCACCACGACCACCGTGGTGAAGAAGGAAGGCATCGAGGTGGCGCCACTCTCGTGCTCTCCAACTAGTGAGAACAGTTCAGAGGACGGGCTGAGACGCTTTCGTTACAAGTTGCCCGTAGAGCCAATAACGTCATATGATGTAGGCCCAAAACGAGTGACGTTTGATGACGACGTTCTGGTCATACCAAAAAGCTGCCATCGAGAGAGGAGACTGTCATTGCCTTCTAAAAAGTGACTCGAAATCTAAAGTAAATAATATGTAGAGAAAAACAATAAAAACACAATATATTACCTTTGTCTCCACCATTTATTCAGTGTTAGTGTTTTGTACATATCTCGATCTTAGTCTTCAGGCTGTTAATCTGAAGGAGCTTTCTGACATTTTTCAATTTAATACATGTACACAAGGATGGGCCGATAAGCCAGTTTTTTTTTAATTCTTGCCATATATTTCGCACCAAATAAACATTAGTTTATAATTCTCCATTCAAGGAATGACTTTACAGAACAAAAAGGTAGAATAACTATCTGGCGTGCTTGAGGGTCCCGATTTGAGGTTTACGTTTTTGAAGAATCGAAAAACAGCCGGTAACACCAAACATCCAGGCTATAAAGGAAGAGGAAGGCCCCGCAAAGGTGGACTGAGGGAGTCAAGGAAACCCTGAGTAATTATGATATCCCATTTGAAAGAGCTGTGGAGCTGGCCTACCGTAGAAAACTGCATGTCCCTTCGACGCTTAACGGCAACAGAGAATGAAAAAAATATGAGTAAAAGTAAGAAAGTAAAACCTCCAAGCCTTTTGAAGCACACAACAAATCGTGGAATGTTCATCGTTATGATCTTGATGCTTAAGGTCAAGTCTAAAAATAGAAACTTCAAAACTTCCCCTGTATATCGAAAGTATAATTAACATGAAGGTACAGCATCGTTACAGATAACAGTAGAACAAGCGACAAAGACCCAACAGCAAAACGACGAAATACAAAAGTTTTTATTCATTGTTTCTCTGAGCACATCACTTTCAGTGAACTGGCTGGTGTAAGGTGGGGGTGGGAAGGAAGTTATCCTGATAGGAGGTGACGATGATGATGGTCAGAGATGGGTGGTGTGATAACAGTAAAGGGAGTTGACTGAAGTAGTGGGGATGGGGGTGAGCTTTGGTGATGATCGTAGGACAGAAGAATAACTCGTTTAAAGAAGTGCCGATTTGATGATATTATTGTAATATCTCTGTCTAAATCCATTATTTCTTCAGAAGATCTCTATAAAGGTTAAGAAGCTTGTTTGTTTTTTCTCTGAGATAATTTAACACAAAATGTAATGGCAAACTTTTGTTTCTTAAATCTTTCTGCGGTTTTCTAAAAGAGGCATATAATTTATCAGTTGCACTGGGGTTCTTTTTCTCTATTAACATAATATTTGTCTGTGGCTGGGGTGTGGGACTTATACCTAAAACCATCAACATTCTTTTGGGAGCTATAAATTGGGAGCTATAAATACAACGTCTAACTCCGACACTGAAAGCATTAACAAAAGGGAGGATGACTCAATTTTTCTTTAGGGAAGCTGGAAGACCACAAAATATAAACATAAATAATCGTAAACCGTGGTAACTATCAGCTACCTGAAAGCAATTTACTACAAGATATTAATGCATGGATCACCCCCCCCAAAAAAAAAGTAAAAAATCCTTTTCTTATCGAAACAAAATACACACCAAATGAAGTGGTCTTGCAAACCAGTAATTTAAGCGAATTAGGAAACAATAATTATTATGGGATACAAAATGTGTACGTCCTCTACTTTAGTACATGTTCTCTTCGCTTGGATCCTAGAAGAAATGAGCTCTGGAACACCCATTGTCTTTAAGGACCGCAAGCGTAATTTAAATACGTTTGTGACCCCCAAAAGTTGAAGGCGCTGAAGGTGTTCCAGAATTCATCACTAGTATTATAGGTATAACTTCAGCGAGTATTCCCTTTTCTGGAAAAATCATAATAGAATGAAATAAAGCAAATTATAATATACACACCTCATAGCAACAGGCATTCAACACGATACAGATCTTGTACTCTAATGTCTTTTTATTACGAGAACTCTTTCTTTGCCACGATCAAGTCTCGCATCTCATCTGAAAGGCAAAATATAACCAAAACCTCAGGTTATGCAAAATGGGTTAAGCCCCCCCCCCCTTTTTGGGGGGAAAGATATCACATAAGATCATTCAAGACACCTCCTCC
>NW_004798089.1:79820-81508 GCF_000002075.1 Aplysia californica | reverse complement strand
ACACACACACACACACACACACACACACACACACAATTAGAAAGATACCATTTCAGATTATTTACAACGAAGGTATCAGGTTCCACTTCTTTTTCCTGAGCCGACCTCAATTCATGAAGGGGGACACAAAGACTCTTGAATGATCCAAAGCTCTCATAACTTTTCAGCCTCGCAATTTTGCTTTAGCAAACGGTTGCACAGACTTACCTAGATTTGAAATTTCTGTAAGATATACCACTACTCTTTTTCGCTTCTTTTTCTATATTTGAACCAAGTGGTATCAAAGTGCAGTCCTTTTAACTACAGACACGCATGAAACACACTGAGCTTATTACTAATTCCTTGTGATTGTGAAAAGAGGGAAATTCTAATATTTAATTTTATGCCTATCTCAAAAGAGCTGTGTTTGAGACTGGAACTCTATACGCTAACGACAGCCAGTAATCCCTCTTTTGTGTACAATCACCGGGTGTCTTTGTACCGTCGACATTCCCGTTGGCTCTTCTTTCTATCACCTTTTGCCGTAACATCATGGCTCGCTTTCATATCGTGTTTTGTCAGATATGATCTTCGCATATTATGCCTTCTTACGCACCTTTTAGGGGACACATTTAAAATTGCGTATCCAAAAAGGTTAACCAAATAGGAAGAGAAGTCTTGGGTGTGTCGTTTCTGTAAGGGTTTTTCTTACTTACTAATACTACCTTCCACATCTCCCCCTCCCCTCCTTTAGTTTGTTTCTAGCTGTATACCCTTGAAACAAGTCTTCGTTTAGACCACTTTTCGATAAACGGTTTAGCAATTGAAAGTGTTCAATTGAAATAATTTTGATTAAATGATAGAATGATGACTAAAACTGTATATTTTGTGAACCATTAGGTAGGAGACATAGGGAACAGCTGGCCGATATTACTGTACCATAAAGCCAAAAATAAGCCTTTAATTGTAAGCAAGCAGTTTTTACAGCCCACTTTTAATTACATGTAATGTTTATAACATTTTCAGACGAGTATGTTGAAGATTCACAACTAAACATTGCAGCACAGTTGGCTAAAATCCTGTTACATCAAAGAGAATATATCTACGTTCGAAGAGCTTCTGGGCCCAAACGTCAAACTCAGCATATATAACCTTATTGTCATTGTTGGTGTCAGTGTTCTGTGGTAAGACAAGGTGGGATCAGATTAGATAAGTTTAACTAATACCAATTATAGCTAATAAATGCTAAACTTCTACATTTTGTCTCCCACTCCCCTGCCAACCGAACCCCATGTAGATCTATATAATTTACATCACTCAAGAACGACATCATTGACCCTGCATGCCTGACCACCTTGGACAGTACAGCGTACTTTATCATTTCAGGTAGGTTTAGATACTCGTTAAGATATATTATAGGCCTATTCTTTCCAGTTGAGAATCAACGTGTCTTTTTATTTCAAGACAACACGAGGTGATGTCCTGATATGCGGACGCAGCTCTGAAACGAGGAACGCCCTTGAATTTGAAAACGTGCATTTTTAGTAATTGTCCCTTGATCATCTTCGCAAGAGAACATGAAATAAGAGACCCGAATGCAGAAGAGGGGATGACATTCTAGATAGATAGACACATAATCTTCCCGGGAAGCTGAGAATGTTTCGGAGTGTTCTATGGTCTGCTGGGGTAATAATATAGTGTAAAGCGCA
>NW_004798089.1:63579-78457 GCF_000002075.1 Aplysia californica | reverse complement strand
CGTTATTCATGTATTAAGAACCTAGTTCTTTTTAAAATAGTTGTGTGTTTTTTTCTTTCGTCTGTTTTTTTTTCTGGGTGTCGTTTTTTGTTTTGTTTTGTTTTGTTTTATTTTTTGGGTTGGGTTTTTTTTTGTTTTTTTTTTGGGGGGGGGGTCATTGGAGAAGAGTCACAAAAATCGATGTGCCGAAAAGTGGGAAGACATGGAATAACATCAAGAGGCTATCCCGTGATAGGGAAAGGTGGAAAGTGTTTGTTCGTGACCTATACCCTGACACAGGGTGAGAAAGGCAATGATGGTGATGCAGTATTTGCATACTGATTATGAATGTTAAAGGATGAAACTACACGAATAATAACCATTTAAATATTTCCGTATACTGCCTATTTGGTCACTGGAAACGATTCCTAAGTGTGATTATTCTCCTATCAGCAACATGAAATAGTCACTGCGTATGGCCGCTGACTTCATCGGATGGAAAAGTGCACTGATATCAATGATTGTTACGTGAAATAGGAAACATATTTATGTCGGCATGCAAAAATTTTTATTTCTCTAAAATACAAATTGTTGATGTTGGAGAGCAGGGAAATTTACTTTGGGACACACCTGGTACGAGAACCGTAAAGAACATAGAGCTTGCTGTTGAGTGGGAACTTGCGCTATGCAAATGCTGTCAATTATCTATTATTTTTTTTGTCCGTCTGTCAGTCTGTCTATCAACGGATGCACATTTATCCGTCACATTAATCATCTAATGTAGTATTATATCATTAAAAAACATATGTTTCGATCTATCCGTCAAACTGTCAATGAATTTATCTATCTAGACGGATAATATAGATTGTAAAGCGCATAGAGATTGCTGTTAAATAGTACATGTAGTTGCAGTAACAGTAGCAGTAGCAGTAGCAGTAGCAGCAGCAGTATAGTAGTAGTAGTAGTAGTAGTAGTAGTAGTAGTAGTAGTAGTAGTAGTAGTATCTTTACCAATACATCGAATTATTAGAAAATTTTACAAATGCTCATCATCCTGTTACGCCTCAATTCTTGGAATATTGACAATATTGAAAGGGAATCAGCTATTATCCTAGTGTGTGATTCATCTCGTTGCAACTCGTAACAGTCTGTCTATCACCATCTTCCATTGTACTAATATCCTATAGAATTAATTTTGCTAACCTGATATATCCGTTTTCTGTCTTTCTATATCTATCATTCGTATAAGGTGCTATCTATAATCATTTTGATTAAGGATAGAACAGCTAATATTGTAGAACAGATTATTGTTTCTTTAGTTAGCCAGTGGCGGCAAAGGTTATGCTCATAATGTAACATTAATATACCGTGAGGATGAATCAAACAAAAGCAACAGAGATGTTTATTTCATTTGTTAACTGTTTCGCTGACAACACTGCACACAAAGATGGGATTAGTTGTAATTAAAATAATGGTTCCTTAACTGCTCTTTAATGAAACCCAAAGACATAATATTACATTTATCTAAAAGATGCATTCCATCATAAAATGGCTATTTTTCTTTGACGCATTTTCTAATAGTCCTACAACAAACTTCACGAAAGGAAATGGAAGAGGCAGACTGCATACAGTGGCTATGTGGTGAAATCAGGTGCTCGTCAAACGGATGGCATTGACGAAACTGACATTGTTACGCCCGCTAGGCTCATTATCAATATTTGTATTACGATAATCATTAGCATATTTATTTATTTATTTATTTATTTATTTATTTATTTATTTATTTATTTATGTATGTATGTATGTATTTATTTATTATTTTATGTATGTATGTATGTATGTATGTATGTATGTATGTATGTATGTATGTATGTATGTATGTATGTATGTATGTATGTATGTATGTATGTATGTATTTATTTATTTATGTATGTATTTATTTATGTATGTATGTATGTATGTATTTATTTATGTATGTATGTATGTATGTATTTATTTATTTATTTATTTATTTAATTGATGGTTTGTTTTTCTTAATTATCATTAATACTGCCCTTAATCCAAAAACGTGTTATCGATAAAAATAGACGGTAACATAAATGATGACACTATAAGGGGGGGGGGGATGTGATGAGAAGGGGTGGGGGAGGGGGGGGAGGCAATTACAGCGAATTATAGGCGATTTCCAGGTTGAGAACCATAGATATGGGGTACATAGAAGCGGAACCAATAAATTGGCAAAAAGATATTATTAATCCGAATACAGGAAAAAGAGGCTAAAACAGCACCTGGACATGGATGGCTGGTGCCTCTATGAATAAATCATTGATGGTCAGGTCAGGCAATTCTTATTGATTTTTCTTTCCGTTCAACGCCTTTTAGATTAATTTAAGAATACATAACGTGTTTGTGGGTTCGTTTGGAAAACGTTGAATAAAGGCACAAAAGAGTAAATTTGCCTTTTCCAAGAAACTTTAGCTTTGGAAGTCACCGAACTTTGGCCGCCATTGTCTTGCTAAGTTTTACTTCTGACACTAGGCGATCCTCACCTCCTTCAATCGCAAATATCTCAGCTTCTATTCAAGATAAATGGGTATTTTTTACATCAAGAGCAAGGCAAATAAACAAGCTTTAAGATGATGCCTATAGATCTAAATCCATAACATGCCCGAAAGCCGACGAGCACCTGATTCCACCGTGTAGAGAAACATTGTAATTAGCTCAGATAATGAGCTTAACAGTTATAATGGATTAGCTGACCACTCGCTCCTCGGGCGGGGTCTTGGACGTCGGAGTGAAAACGAACCATTGTTGAAGATGTACCCTCTATGTTGTTTCAGTTTTCTTCTTCCTGTAAGGAATGAAGCCATAAGTTCTGTATTTATTGCGTCTTTTAAGGTGACCACAACACTTGGAAGTCAGAATGGCTGCTTGAGATTTAGCGCTTTTTGCCAAGTGCAGCGTTGCCTTCAGTCCTTGTTTTGGTATTTATTTTCTAGTATACAGTATGAAGTATATATTAATTACTATCATCATCATCATCATCATCCTCATCATCATCATCATCATCATTATCATCATCATAATTAGCATCATCATCATATAACAACAATAAGTATATAAATATTCTTTTCTCAAAAACTTAGATTTTGCTCCGGATTTGATAACAATCAAAGGTCATATTATCTGTAAGGAAACAGATGTATACTGCGAGAGAAAAGGCAATGACTTTCTTTTTCAAAATTGCACAATTTTAAAGGTTATGCACAATCAAAACCACGAACTGTCAAAATCGCGAACTGACAAAACCACACGATCAAAACCAACGCCCGGTACTCTCAACGCTTCGCCTTCTAAGATCTACAGTTACAAAGAATACACGTAGTCTATAACAGCCCTATTGCTCACAGTCGAAAGCACCGTATTACGGACTCTAGCGTGGAGATCATCAGATAATCTGTAGAGAACACGTCGCTGTTTCGGGCTCTTCCTCTCCACAGCTTTCCTGACGCACAGAGCCCCCTCGCCGATGTGAGGTCTCCTTGCTAGTCCGACTGTTTTCTTCTACTGTAAACTCATCATCATCATCACCGTCGAGATTAGCGCCGCTGCTGCAATGATCAAAAGCAGTAATAGCCCCCCCAAAAAAAAATAAAAAAATTGAGATAATCAATAACCACTACGCCATCATCGACATTGAATTTACCACCATCTTCATCATGTCTTCTTCATAGTGGCTCTGTTTCTGTTTTCTTTCAGGCACTGTATACTGTTTATCATAGTTTTTTGTAAGCATCGATCTCACCACAGCGTGGTTCTGAAAATGCGCTATTCTGATACATACTTTCTTACAATCGTGCGCTCTTCTGATATTTATCGGCAGGGGCGTTATGCAACACAGTTGTAAGCCGTTGGGGTTAGATTGGAGGCTTAGAGATTTAAAGAAACCTGGACAAAACGTCACGACTGTTACTCTCCTTGCCAGGTAATGCGCAGTAGTTGCTTTTACGTCTTGCCACTTTGCCAAATGATACTGCACTGCTAAGTCAAGACGGATGTTGGCGAAGAAATTCATCGCATTTTCGTTATAGAAATTGAAATAAAAATTCCGATCGGCCAATTCTTAAGATGTGAAGAATGTTTGAACAGAAACGAGGAACAGGGAGGCAAATAATCTGCTTGGGACACAGCATAGGTAAGTCGCGTCATTTTTAATTCTTTTTTTTTTGTGAAGGTTTGGTTGTAAGTATTATTACTGGAAAGTCTGTAAAAATATCTATGTATCTACTTTTTGTCGTCGCCTTGATTGGTGGTTTCCATTTGGTATTTTCGATCTTTTAGAACATAATATTATGTGTCAAATTAAATATTATATCCGGCCAGCGAGAGAATTTTAAGTTGGCCCAGTCCATCCTGAGAATATTTTCAGAACACAGAATCTTACTTCAAAATTAAGCGAACTTGTTGCCAAGAAAACATGCCAAACACCCAAACCTGATACAAAGGTATGAGATCCAAAACTTTGTATGCCTTGATTATAAAAATGCTTTGCTATTATTTCAGCTTTTTTACGTGTTTTTAATCATATCATTGCTTTTAAAAGTTTTAGTTTTCACTGCTCAATCAGTGTTTATTATCTACATGGACCCGCAACCTTAAAGTTTGAGCTACTGAGTTGACGCCCTTGTTTTAGAGTAGCCTACATAATTTGTATTTACTTCGTTTTCCTTCTTGTTTGTTGATCTAGTGTGTTTGTGCTTGTAATTTTACTTAGGTACGATACTACGGTACTGTTCTACTGTAATTTTTAAGGGTGAATCAGAAAAGAGGATATGGAGGTAACAGCAATAGCCTACCTTGCATATGAGTTTGTTGCTTGACTTTTTTCCCAATAATCTGCATTTGCTAGAGGCTGTTTTTCATAGATGTTTTTTTCCTCCCCCCCCCCCCCCCACCCCTCAATTTTTCTCCTTTTTTTAAACGGGGAAGGGTTGCAGGTTAAATTTAAACTTTTGTCATTATTTCTGTGTACCGAAACAGTTGAAGATGCTTTCGAGAAATCAACATGACATGTTTGAGAGTCACCAAACTATTACCGACAACGTTCTCACTTATTTTACCCATGACCCCAAGTGACCCACTCCCAATCAATTGCAGATATCTTGACTTCTATTCACGATATACTCTGGGTATTTTTTCATTAAACGCAAGTAAAAAGGACAACCTTTGAGATTATATCAATAACTCCATATTATGTCATAAAGTTGACGGGCGCCTGATTTCACCGTGTCGATGCACAAACGACCATATTGTGGCAAATTGGTATGCAAAATTCGACACAACAAATCTCTTCAACTCATCTCATTACGTATATCAAATGAGAGTTTAATACAAGATGATATGTTTTATTGTATCTTTTCTTAACATCACCATCCCACCCGTCTTCAAACCCCACCTGCCCCCTCCTTACCATTTTTGTTTCTCTCACTCTACTCTCTGTTCCTAAGCGAGACATGGGTACACAGGAACGAGATATGTCCTGCTCTTGTCCCCGCTCTGCAGACATTAATCTCCCTCTGTCTGGCATCGAGGGCCATCATGAAGCTGCAGATCAGATCGACCCGTGATAAGAATTATAATCGATGTCTTTATTCTCTTCTCTCCGATTGTCTCAACGAATACGTCATGTACTCGTTGGTAGAGGAAAAAGGGCACCGATAAGTGCTTGTAGCAAATGCTCTTTGAGAAATGGAGGTGAACATTTTTACGGCTGCATTGAAACAAAATTTAGAAAGTTTATGAGGTGCGTTTCTTCGAACCTGCCGTTCACGAATAATTCAGTCTGAGTGGTATACAGGATCCCAATACAAAGACGTACATCTATCTTTTCTTGAGAGAATCAAACTTTCGTCTTTTTCGTGTATGTGTAAAGACGAAATTCGGAAAAGCTTATTCAGTGTGCCACATTCCTCAAACAAAAGGCTCTTTAACAGATACCTTCGCTTCTACTCTTTGTATACATTGTAAAATTAAAATACGTCATTCACTACAAAGAGAATCTTGATGGGTATAGTTTGGGGTTGTTTTTTTATATCACCACTTGCATAAAAATTTTGCTTCATTTCTCAATTGAGGAGTGACCCAGTTCATAGACCAATCTTTGGTACAATACCTGAACACAGAAATTATGTCATTTTTAGAAGAAGTGGTAGAAGTGTTGCTTTTCGTTCGGCTCATCGCCTACCTCTCTGCCCACACCGATGTCACAAGAGGGAACCATTTCTGACATTTCGTAAATTGTCTTAATTTTCAGTGTCTTGTATACAATAAATTCATTGCAGGGTAGAGTCAAGTTTATTGTCTAAAAATACTCAAATACAATGACCCCCCCCAAAGTATTTTAAAGAATGCTCTTATTAACTCTAAGAGGAGTAAAGATAGAACAAAAAAACCCCATACATTTCATTTTTACGACAGCTTGAAAAAAAATGAAAATGAAATAAGGAAACACTGAGATTCAAATGACAAAATCAAGTTGAGGATGGCTGATGGAATGATTCACTCGCCAAAACCCACAAGCTGACATTTGCCCATGTCTGTGCCCAGCATGCCAGAACTGCCCATTTCACTCGCTCGTGAGGAGTGATACAATGAGGTCTACTCTTTTCGTGCAGCGACATTGGCCTGATAGTGATAGGATTTTATAATGCTCCAACCTCAGCTAAACTTAAACTAGGCCCTGCATAATTATTTGTTTTATGAAATTGATTTTGAAAAAGTAAAAAGAAGAAATGCGGCCTCCAATATGCATTTCATTTGGGCATATTCAGTATCTATCCATCGTCTACTCATTGCTTCATGCAGTAGAGTTTGTAATCGACTACCACATTGGCACATCTCTGAACTCAGTACTCAGCTATAAATGTATAACATTAAGTCCATCCAGGGAGGACAGAAATAGTTAGCAACTAGGTCAGTATCACTTTGAACTTTGTCTGTATCCATGGCAACTTCCTGTGGTTGGTGTAAAGTTTGTTCAGTTGGTATCATTCTGGACAACAGTGCAGAGATGATCCAGTGTGGAATTCTTTAGAATAAAATTGTGTACTTGCTCATGGGTTCTCTGAGAAGTTTTTATGGTGTTCTATCTCCTTGGATTGGTCTAATCAGAGATATATTTTAAAATGTTGAGGTCCCACCTCTTTTATAAACTTGTTTTGAAAGAGGCGTTTTGCCTTAACATTACTCTACAGCTGAGGCAGTTGTTTGTCTGACAGCCTGACACAAAACGTTTTCTTCCGTGTGCTTGTTGAGTGGTTGCTTTGCAATTTTGCCAGCGTGATACCAAAAAGCAACGCTCTAAGTTTGTGACAATGATCAGGCTAAAGTTCGTCTTTTTGAAACCCTTTTTAATGGTAGAGTGAAACGCTAATGTGCGCCTACTTACTCTGTTCTTGTAATGGCTATTCTTTGATTGCGTTTCTTTAAAGAAACAAATTATTTGGCATTGATGTTATCAGGTAATGGATAAAGATGCACTGAGATAATGATGATATCTCTGTAGCTTTCCACAGAATGCGTCCTTTGGGGGAAACTTTGAGTCCAAAACAATAAAAAGGACTTTGTGTTTTTCACTTGCTTTGAAATGGACGGACGAAACATTATTTGCTAGAAATGTTGATTTGGGGATTAAATAATATCAATAATGCTTTTGTAGTTTTTGTTGTTGTTGGTTTGTTGTTGTTGTTGTTGCTGCTGCTGCTGCTGCTGCTGCTGCTGCTGCTGATGCTGCTGTTGTTGTGTGTGTGTGTGTGGTAGCCTATCCGTTCGAAATGTTCGGAGCCCCGAAGAGGCTGTTGTTGTTGTTTCTGTTGTCGACGTCGATGTTTTCTTTTTTACGTACTAGTTTTTATTGCTTTTTATGTTTTGTTTTATCGATTTGTGAGTGTTTTATTAATTAATTACTTCATTCATTCATCCATTTATTTATTTAGCTTTAACGTGAGAGAATGAGGCTTCACCTCCTGCGCTTGTGATTGTCGCTTTTTGTTGCTGATTTTGTTGTTTATTTATTTTTTAATTGACAATTGTTGTCTGCATTCAGTTCCCTACATTTGTCATTTAATCATTTAATTTGTTCGAGGTTTAAATCCTTCAAACTGAAATAAGAAGACAAACACCCAACAAAGACTACCCATACAGCAGAAACGTCAGACTTTATGACATCTCAACAATTTTCTTTTCTAATTGTTAAATTATATTTCTCTATTTTTTCCTTTTCAGACTAAACCAAAGCTCTTCTTAATAAGGGCAATGTAACCCTCGGAGACGACCAGTCTCTCAGCCATCTTGGAAAAAAACATCATAGTCAGCTCATACTCAAATCAAAGTTAGCCATGGAGAACTTTGAAGACCAGTTAGGGAAATACAGCACGAAGGCGACAGGAATTGTGACAGAAACTGAACGATTTCTCTCCAAACTAGGACAGGGATATAAACGGGCGAAAGCACAACAGATCCTACGTCTTCTCAAGGATCAAGAATGTCTCAATCAAAGGTTCAAAGACTGTGCTCTCGATGATGACGATCAGCCAGAAACGGGGAATCCTGAAAACACGAACGCTTTACCCCGCGTCAATTTCCATGACGACAAAGATGGCGGAAATATCCCCGCCAGGCATGTTGAAGATAACGGAAGTAAAACCCAAAAGAAACTGACGTCTTCTCTGAGAAAAGTCTCGAACGTAGACCCCAGCAGATGTCGCACCTCGATGGGATTCTACAACGAGGCTGAATGCTCGGGGTCTCTGGATGGTGAAGTGGAAGGGGAACCACCAGAGATAGAGGGAGAAAAAGAGGTCGATCGTTCCTTCGAAAGCGGGGAGATTATGATGACTAAACTCGCCACAGGTCCTCGTCCTGGGAACCCTAGGCACCAGATGATGAGAATGCAGCGATATGAAGACGTGGATGTCATCGCTGAGGAGAGTATGGCTCCATCCAATCGCTCGTCCCGACCCAAGACAGGGATCGCAAGTGGTTCTTTGAGAGGGAAACAGTACAGGTAGGTGGATATCAGCCGACTGTAAATGAGGGGATGTTGTGAAAAACAGGATAAAAATACCTTAACATTTTTAGAAACGTCAGAGTACAAACACTTTAGAGGGCTTTATGAAATACATCAAGTGAAAAAAAAACCCCAACTAAGTCATTCACAAGCTGCATTTCTTTAAAAACAAATCTAGTTAAATACAAGACAAGTCAAGTCCATTATAAAAGCGGAAAAACAAGAAGCTAGGTTGTGGTACGATTATGTCACTTTTAATCTATTTTTCTCTCGAATTTTCAAATTTTACGTCTTCATGATCACACTTAAAGATAATTAAGAAGGCTATTATTTCGACCGTGCTTGTAATGGTCAACCATGGCTGTGTGGGATAAATCTTAGCAGACCAATCAGAAATGTTCCGCAAGATATTATCTATTATCTTGTCTGATTAGGAATCGAGTTTCCGTCTCTTGGGTTCAAGACGAAGAAGGCATACTATAAATGGTAGACTATAGATATCTCTTATCGACACAATTTACACCATTTGAACCAAACCCGAGGGAAAAAGCATCGCAGTTGACAAACGGAGATACTTGAAGACATAGCTTTCTCACTCGAGCTTCGAACTCTCGTCTACTGCGTGCAATGCGAAAAGCCCAACCATTGCTCCACAGAAGGCCGGTGCGTCAATCTTTCACAACATATAATATATGAGAGAAAAAAAAAGATATTCACTCATGGCATTATCTAGTTGTTCTTTAAAGTGAAATACGCGGGAAAAACGAGTAGAAACACGCTTATATGATTGCTTTGCCGTATGTTACAATGAACGCTTTTCTCTCCAAGTTATTGATTAGCCCGAAAGCGGGTTGGTAAAGTTTGGTGTCCTGGCATTGTCAGTTCCTTTTTTTTCCTCGTTTCAGTGTTACTGTTACATCATGTATTCTAATCGTCGTTAGTGAATTGAAAAGAGGAAGTTAAATTTCATCAACAGTAGTTCACAGACATATTTGCCCTGATTCCCTTTCTTGGATGCGAAACCTTAGCTACTATATTATTATCTGTACAACAAATTGTGTCTTTCACAAATGACCTCACAGCGGTTCAAAAGTAGCCCCATGGAAAGTGGAGACCCCGACATGTGTACTTTGCCATATACGTTTTAAATGTGTGGGGGTGGATTGGGGGGGGGGGGGGGAGATTTTGATTTTACCTGTTTCATATATTTTTACAGCAGGTATTAAATTTCATAATTTCCTTAATTAACTTTTGTATCTAACCTCTTCGTATAAGATCATATGATCTTATGTTCTAGTGACTCTGTTGAATCCCTATTTCGACTTCATTTAAAATCAAGGGTAGCGTGTGGCTTTAAATTCTTGAATATAATACCGTATTATCTGTTGGCTTCTCCTCCAGGAGGCCTTCTCAGGCGGACTCTATGGGTCGTTGTGTGAACAACTCAATGGTTTCTACAACAGTATCAAAGCTTGATCCTCCGTTCACACCACGCGGGGGCGTCCGGCAATTCTGTGATGGCCTCTCCACACCACGCGAGGAGCACGCATCCAATGCCACACCACGTTTTAACGAACTCAAGCTCTGCCTGTCGCCGAGGAAAAACGACCATGGCGTGAACCTCACACCAAGACGAGGCAACAACGACGGGGCGCTCCAACAACGCCAAGGAAATACACACGGATACCACACCACTCCACGTCAGTGTGACAAGACAGTGACAACTCCACGCCAGAGCGAGGTGATAGGATATTACACGCCACGCGGCAACGACGTCAGCGGTTTCTACACGCCACGCCAGAGAGAAATCTATGCCACGCCTCGTCAAAATGACTTTAGCGGAATCCCCAGGCTGGAGGATCTTCCCAACGCCACGACTCCAAGGGGCAGCTTATCCCAGCGGGTGGCCAGAAACATGGCCGACTTCCATCACTTGCAGCTAGAGGAGTTGGCAGCGTCGTGTATGACGCCACGCCTTGAGGAAGCGAGCGGCGGAATGACGCCGCGTTCTTACCACGCCAAATATGGCGGACCCATGTCGTCGATGCACGGCCCCTCCGTGTCTCACAGTGTGAAGAACTCCAAGATGATAGAGAAGACCTTGTTTGAGATGAGCCCCGTGCACTGCCACGAACCGACGCGAGGTAAAAAGATGACCAACAACCTCGTCTCCAAAAGTCTCGCTATGACCGACCACGGACCGCCCGTCGAGAGCCCCCGTGTCAACAGTCACTTCACAGGTCGCGGAGTGCTTTCGGTTGATCACGGTCCACTACATGTCGTCACTTCGGGGCCACACGATGGAGAAATCACTCCGAGACGACAAAAATTTGAAGCCAAGAACAAAAAACCGCGAAACAACGGTGACCTTCAGCGAGTGGGAGTACACCAGAACCTGGGGAAACTCTCAGATCGGGTCCATCCTATTGCAGTCATGAAGCTCCCACCACTGGACGCTGCGATCAACAAACCGGTCGTTTCGTAACAGGATAATAAACACACACACACACACACACACACATACTCACGCACTCACATACATACACACACACACAAACACACACACACACATACACACACACACACACACGCATACATACACACACATACACACACACGCATATATACACACACATACACACACACACGCACACGCATACATACACACACATACACACACTTAAACACACACACACACACACACACACACACACGCACACACATCAATAGTTAGTATTATGCTGCCTGAAACATTAATTTTTGTTCGTGTCCACATTAGAAACATCACACCCGGATTCTGTTCTTTACCCTGGGTCTTACATATATACGACCGGTTTGTGATTCTGTCAATCCTCCTCTAACCAGGAGCGAGAATCTCACACTAAAAATGCTTACCTCTAACTATAATCTACGATTGTCAAGTAGACACCATGGGCAAACTTTGTAGAGCAGTGTGTTTTCCAACATGACTGGGGACATAGTATTCACAACTTTGATTCGATTGCGAAGTAAGGCGAAATAAGAATGTTTTCCACAATATTATTGATAAACGAGTTGTGACATTGATGTGGCCACTTATTTATCTTCTTAGCAGACACGTGTGAAATTGTTAGGCTCTTTGCCGTTGCACGCAGAAGTCCTGAGATCAACTCTCTTCAGGACATGTCCATTTCATTGAAGACCCTGTATCTCTCTCAGCCCACGTCAGCTAGCCCTGACTGGGCAGGTCAAAGCAACCTACGTCTTAAGTTATATATATATTTTGTCAATTATAATTACAGTATTTTCTTGGACATATTACTTGCTTGCTTTTCTCAAGCCATGTCGATGCATTCTGGGGCTTTTTTTCTTCAAAAGCCAGATTCAAAATAGGTTCCATTGAATGGCTCATCATCCTTGCCTACGTTCGGCATTCGCCACAAAAGACAATATAAACTTGTTTCAGCTTTTTGTCTTACTTCTCTGCCTCAACATTTACATTTTGTCCTCTCTTTTTTTAAAGCTTTAGTAAAGAGTTTTACGGCACTTGCAATACAGTGGAGTCATAAGTCATATAACTGTGGAAGAATAGACGTGTTAGTTTTAGTAAGTGTTTTATGGCACTTGCAACACAATCAGGTCATATAAGTTCCGAAAATTAGAAGTGTTATAAGAGAATAACAAACACAAAAAAAGAAGGAGAGATAAGGACGATAGATGTTTGATAGGAAAGAAGAAGCAAACCACATCAGAGCACACGACAACCACCCACAGACCTGTTACTAGAGAGTAACTTACAAAGAAAAGAAGGACAAAGATAAGGATGACATGTTGATATGAAGTAAAGACGGAGCAAACCACCTCAGAGCACCTGCCAACCAGCCATTTGCCCTCTCCCAGTCCTATCATAGACATTTTCAAAAACGGAAGCTGGGTGGCGGGAGGATGCAACTGGTCGGTCCTACTTCTTTTCGTCCACTCTGGGGGGGGGGGGGTTGTCTTCATGCTCTGTCCTAGCACTCAATGTGTAGATGTACAATGTACATCGCTTTAATAAACGGAGGAAGCAGTATACATGAAGTAGAAAATGAACATATTATTATAATTGAATGAAATGTGTGCTTTTGTTAAAATGCAATGTAATATATTGCCATCTCAGGGTCACAAAAGTCTTACACAACGTCATAATGACTTCCTAATCATCACATTTTTACACAATCAGTTTTGTTTCATCACATCCAAAATCCACGTGATTCATCTGTGGTTCGTTGTGTATTTGAACCTAACTCATGGCAAAGTAAATTATACTGAGATCGAGAATGGTGAGGCTAAGAATACAGAGAGCAAGCGGTAAGGATTTAAGACGAGGTGGAAATGGCTAACGTAAAAAGTTGAATAGTGTGTGTGTGTGTGTGTGTGTGTGTGTGTGTGTGTGTGTGTGTGTGTGTGTGTGTGTGTGTGTGTGTGTGTGTTTACGTGTGTACTGGGTGTGAAAAAGATATTGTCATAACTCCCTTTGGTCATGCACTCGTCTCAAAGCATTGCCATTGACAAATGTGTTAATCTTTCGCAGAAAATGAATCAGTCAGTTAATGCGTACTCATTTGAGTACAGCAGCAAGGCCAATAGGCCTATACATGTATATTATATCATTTGTACACATAAATTGTACATATTTAATATTATAAATATTATGTGTGCGTAAACACATTACAGTAACACACACTCACAACAACTCAAAAGTCATACGCTAAACATATAGAGAAATGCAATGCATCTTTTTAATAGACACAGCAGAAAGCTAGGGTATATATATGCCTTTAACCTTATTTGATCACATGAGCTTCTCAACCACTGTCTGAAATCCAAATCTGTTGAAGTGTGTCACTGTGTTATGAATGGGGAAATGTTTGTACTATTATTACTGTTTTCTATGAATGTCTTGCTTTATTCGTTTTATATAAATGACCCTGGACTGCAAAATTAATACCGTACTTTGTTCGT
The DNA here is from genome assembly GCF_000002075.1 of Aplysia californica. NCBI lineage: Eukaryota > Metazoa > Mollusca > Gastropoda > Aplysiida > Aplysiidae > Aplysia > Aplysia californica. The sequence continues at coordinate 64,429 of NW_004798089.1, read as the reverse complement.
TTTTGTTTTTCATTGGATAATTTCAATTTGACTATTTCAGTGGATCTCTATATATTTTCTACACTACCCTTTTACATAGAAACTGCCGTTAAAATAGATGTATATTTAAAAAATTGAAATACATGTATGTGGCTAACACCGAAACTGTTCCTTTATTCATGGCAGCCGTTGCTTCAGCGTCTACTCTGTTGTGGTATACATGCATGTATTATCTATGCTGCTGCTTATACATTACCATTATATAAAGAATACAATGTAGAGTCTAGATCCAAATGTTTCTAATGTAAAATTAAAAGTAAGTGTAGAAACGAGAAGTGGCTGTTCTCGATCTCAGTGCCATGAGTTAGGCCCAAATAGACAACGAATCACAGATGAATCACTTGGCGTATGGGTGTGATAATAAAAATAATAATAATAGATAGCATTTGTGTCGCGCAAGTCCCCGCTCAACAGCAAGCTATCATGCGCTTCATTATCTATACAATTACCCCAGCAGACCTGAGAGCATTCTGAAACAACCTCAACTTCCTGGAAATCATACAGTTCAAGCAGCCATTTATAGGCGCTAAAACGCTACGTGTACTGTACTGACAAGATCTTTCGCTGTCTATGGCCGGGTACCCATTCCCACCTGGGTGAATTGAGGAAAATTCGTGTAAAGTGCCTTTCTCAAGGACAACGTCGGGCCCACGGTTCGAACCCCCAAACCAGTAACCTCACGATTACGAGTCCGGTAGCCTAGCCACTAGACCACCAACTGATCTTGTAAATAATGGGATGATTAGGAAGTTATTATGGTGTTGTGTAAAACTTTATTTAGAGACCCTAGAAATGGCACTGTGTAGGACAG
>NW_004798089.1:30679-62572 GCF_000002075.1 Aplysia californica | reverse complement strand
AAAGTGTAAGATTATATTTGAACAGCCCCAAAACCACGCTGGTCACACCTGCGCAACGTCAGCGAGAGTTTAAGGACCTGACGCATGTTTCAGGAGACAAACTCTTTTTGTACACCATGCAACCTCCATGCAGTTGTATTTTTTTTTTTTTTTGTAGACATTCACATTCAACTTCTGATTTTGATTTAACAAAACTCATATTGGTTCCTTTTGATTGCAATGAGCATAGCAACAATGTATTCCAATAGTTCTGTGGCATTGTTTTAGCTATACACGTCTTGCAACTTTTCTTGCAACTTTTGCTAATTTTTCTTGCAACTTTTTTAAACTTTTGCTATTTCAATTGCAATTTTCTCTGAGGACAGCTAATTATATGAATGCATGCATAACAGCCAATTTTTCAAAACCAAAAGACCAACCGACTCTACCTACAGCCAGTCTAGTTGGTTGGCATTTGCAAAGAAACCCTCTCCACACACACCTCATGCAATAAATTCAAACTTTTCAAAGCTCACCACCAACTAGAAAATAGAGAAAATGCGTTTCTGAGCACAAAAGCGTACTTACATACTGAAACCCTAAAAAAAATTACTTACTGATTGACAGCTAGGAGAATGACAGTGTTATCCATCTAAGAAGCGAAAACGTTGGATATTCTAAGTGGGAGGGTGAAGGCAAACACAAATGAAATGAAGGTGGTGAACATGGTGAACCCTGAGAACCTTACATCAAAGGTCACACAACAAATTGCTGTCATATGATAATAATTTACATCTTAACCCTATCCTTGCGTCGTGTTTTACTATACAATCCATACGATGTGGGGAACTCTGTGCCACCACTTTCCAAAGAAGAAATTTACTCATTAATCCGATCCGTAAGCTTTGCATAGCTGTCTGTCAAAATGATTTTTAGAGAAATACTGAAAGTTTTAGAGAACTTCATATTAGAATGTATTCTAAAATGTGAAGAATACAACCCTGGGGGTACGGATAGGGTTAAGATATTTAACCCCAGAATTTTATGGTTTGATGTGGTATGATATGTTTAAGTGCGGCCTGATAAGGTATGGCATTGTGTTGTAACTATATGTGATGTTGTACAAAATGGTAAGGCACATATATTATCATATGGTATCACGTCACTGACATGCAAGCACTGCGACAGAGGCTGCGCTTCAAACATAAGAAGAATTAGCCATGAAAGAAGCTGCATGAAGACAACTTTGAGATCATCTTAAGCTAAATTGACCGTCTGCATAGACGACAAGAGTCATACAAGGTATCATAACTGAAAGATATGGGGTGGTATGGTACCATATATGGTAAGGTTCAACACCCATCAACTCTGTAAGGTTATTTATGATTTGCAGCTTCCAGCTTAACAACTAGAAACTCCAGGAAAACCCAAGATCAAGAATGTCCAATTAGGGATTCGAACCAGTTTTTTACAGTCATCCTGTATAACATTAAGTAAGATATCGATGTTCCTTCAATAACTCTTCCTAATGATCTTTTAATTAAAACATGTCTCATATTAAACACTTAAAGATCAACAACTATTGAAATCAATAAAGGTTCACAGCAGTCCCTATTAAAGCAAGTAAAAATGAGAACATTACATGGAGACCGATACCGAAAGACAGACAATGTCAATATTTTGAACAAACAGACAGACGTGATATATTTGAAAAGCAACACCTAATACAGAATAAGCATTATTGCAGACCCACTCACGAACTATAACAACAGCATATGTGTAATTAAATTAATTTTGAAAATTGAAAAAAAAAGATCACGGAGGAGACAAAAGTGATAAAGTATTTTTATTCACTTGCCATTCCAACTTCGCACTATATTGCACATAAAGATTATTTTAGAGTATCTGGTATTAAAGTCTCACACATTTTCATTTTCGCAACCACATTAAGTATGATAGAGAAGGTTCACAATACGCATCACTCTCTCTCTCTTTCTCTCTCATTCCTCCTGCATCTTCTTTCTCCTCAATCCCTTGTTCTCTCACTCTCTCTTGTTTCATGCCCTCCCCTCAGTCTCCCTCTTCCTTTCTCTCTGGTCTTCCCTCTCTCTCAATTCCTTGCTCTCCCTCTCTATTTTTCTGTGTTTCTTCGTCTCTCTCTCCTTGCTCTCTAGCTCTCTCACCCGCTCTCTTGTTCACTCTTTTTTCTCACTTCTTTCTTTCCCTTTCTTCCTCTCTGTGAGCATTGCTCAAATTCATTTCACTCCCACACTTAGCCATCAAATTTTTAAAAAATCCCTTCCATGATAGTCAACATACATATATTTTCAGGTTTTTAAAGTCTTCATGCTCAAGATAACAGCTACAAGATACCAAATGGGCAGTCCCTCTCTCTCCACCCCTCCCCCTTTCTTTCTTCTGTGTTACAGAGATAGTAAATATACATTCTTAGGTAACAAGTCTTCACACTCAATAACTACAACCTCTCCTCTCTCTCTCTCTCTCTCTCTCTCTGTGCCTTCCTCACTCGCTCTTTCTCTTTCTGCCTCTCTCTTCCACTGCCTTTTTCCCCTCCTCTCCCCTTCTTTATCCCCCACACCCTTGTTGAATCAGCCATGACAGAGGTGTGTGGTCATCCCAATCATCAGTTAGCCTGGTCCAGTGTCTCCGTCTGTAGGCGGTGGTAGTCATCGTCAGCCTCGCTGCCCGGGTCCACAACTAGACGCAGACGCTCCAGCACCAGCTGAGAAACCTCGTTAAGATCCGGCTACACAGATGAGAGGGAAAAAAAACAACGACTTAGCACAAGCTCTAAAGAATAGGGTACCACACTGTATTTTTGTATATCCTCAGCATCATTCCATGATCACCCAAATCTATTTCGGGAGGTTTCCACATAAAGCTGTTATTCAAATAAAGACATCAAAGGGAATCTTGGTTCTGATAATTTCCTTTCTAGTTTTTAGTGAAAAAATATCAAAACCCAAGTCTTGGTACTGAGTTGGGCTTTCTCCTTACCTTCAATTTATTCAAAACTTCAAATCATTAATGATTGAGGAGCTTATGGAATAATGCTGACAATATATATTGTTCAAACAAAACCTGAGAAAGTCATATACTGCTAGACACTCAGAGACCAGAACTAATGAGAAAGCCGTGTACACTTGGGCTCACCTGCATGATGTGCAGTCCCTTCAGGGTGAGCACCACCAGGTCAAGCATCCCGTCCCCCATGACATCATCGCAGGTCAGGCCCATCACTGGGTCAGAGAAACGCTTTGTCCACTTCAGTCTACCGTAGGGGATGAAAAATATGAAATAAGGGATTAATGGATTTAACCCCTTCGAGACCTATATGATGCACACAGTTCATATTTTCTTACACGGCCAACGAGCCAAGATGCTGCTGTCATGTATGCCGTTCATCATGCCTTTCGAAGCGCTAGGACCACGATGACGTACGTCATCCGCTATAGATGCTTCTATCAGATGCATTTAGTAAAACTAATCGAATATTCGCATTCGGGAATATTTATTCTGTAGACAGAAAATTTGTCCTCTTAGATATAGTTAGTAGTATTAGCATTCTGGGTCTAATTAAAAGAAACTGATCACTAAATCTAACACTACTCTGTGTCCCTGGAGATCCAAAACTGTGCCCAGTGCAGCACAAACTGACCTTGTGTCATGAAGGGGTTCAGCTGACTCAGTGAGATAGAGATGACATTTTCATCTTTGCCTGTACTCATTCAAGCTTCTTCTGTATAGGTCTAACATTACCTACTATCTTTAAATAAATGGTTTAGAAGGTGGAACACTTAGCTTTGAGGTAAGAGTAAATGAATATCACACACCTACATCTGAAAATAGATGCTTAAAAGTTTTATTCTATATTATGAGGAGGTCATACACCTTCTGCTAGAATGTAGAGGACCTATTAAGTTACAAAAGTAAAATATACATGGAGAAAAATCTGTCATGATAATAAACAAATGAGTAGGCGATTTGGGGAAGAAAGGCAATATTGTGCAGCATTGGTATTTACAGAAGCCACCTAAAGTTTGAATATGATTATCCAAAAAATATGGAAAAAACCTAACTTAAGTTATTGCATAGCTTAACACTTGCTGAAATGCTCAAAGCTATTATACAACAAAATCTTTCAATTAACATAGATAAACAAGGAAAGACAAGATCTGAAAAGGAAGCTTTCTTTCAAAATTGTGCACCATTTTCAACACACTTATTAGTCCCGAGACGTGAAGAAGCTTCATTTCTTCGACCAAAAAGTTAGTAGGATTTTCTGAACCCATATATAGCTCCATTCATAGAATATCAAAATATAGTCAATCCTACACTGACAGCTAACTGTACAAGACAATCACCTGTACAAACCACTTCCCATTTCACCCTAGTGTTTTTAACGTACTTTTTCTGAAGCTTCCAATTTCCAAAAAGGGAAAAAATCTCATTTCTTTCAAGACAACAAGTCTCCTTATGTAGAAAAAAAAAATGTATTAATAATACAAATTCCATGCTGAACTGATCATTCAAATGAGGAAATGCTGTGCACACTGCACATTTCTAGTTCAAGCAAAACTTACCTGTAGCATGGGTACTCTGTCAGTTCTGGTAGGTTGCCACTGGGAAGTGACAATTCAGAGGAAACAAGATGGTCCGGGGTAGCAAAATAGACTGACCGTGGTGAAGCTAAGTTTTCCTGAGACCTGAAGGATGTATATTCAAGACAGATCTCATGAAAAAAACAATGAGAACATTAGAAACATCTTTAACAAAGTAAAAGATATTCAACTTAAATAACAACTAATACACATTGTCTGAAATGTTTTTCCAAGTTAAGAAAGTATAAATTTGAAGGGAATGCAGTCAGTAAAACAGAACATCAAACAGTATCTTTACTGTAACAAATGTATTGCCATCCAAGCCTAAAGCGAATTCAAGTGCATTCTAAAATATTCCATTGGTTAAGCTGACAAGAAATTAGATTGCAGTGCACACAAATTCAAACCCAACAGGGGTCATTTGGGATTTCTTAGACTCTTTAACTGGGCTCGTTTAGATAAAATGAGAAATACTTTTGTGATCTTCCATTAATCCAGCAATACACCCAAAGTCTCTTTCTCTCTCTCTTTCTCTGTTTCTCTTTTGGTCTCCTTCTCCCTCCCTCAGGCATATAACTCTCAAATCACTAGTGAGGAATAGACTTGGGAAATAATGAATTGGAACAAAAACAGACTATCAGGAAAAGGTATGTCTGACCAAAGAAAAGCAGAAAAAAAAAAGGAATTGTGACCAAATCTCCACACCTGACAAGCCGAGCCATCTGGTGGTCTTTGACCAGGCTAGCATCGAGCAGTGCCGAGACTTCATCTGACTTATGTCTGTCGTGGCGGTCAAGCTTGCTCATCCCATCACTACTGTCCAGTGCTGTGGCCATCGATTTGTGGCGCCGTCGATTATCACACTGGTAAAAGGACAGATCAAAAAGACAATTTGCAAGGACAGAACAAAGAAATAAAGTTATAAATGAATGTTGCATTGTAACTATGAATCACACATCTACAGAAAATTTCACCTGCACTCTATCAACGATAATTCAATTCAAACTGCATGCAAAAATATTCCTTAAAAACATTGACAAGTGACCTCCACTGAGCTAAGATTTTTTTTGAGAATATTAATCCCTGCCCTCTCCACAGACATTCACCAGTTGAAAGCATTGATGCACACAAAAAATCCTACTCTATAAGAATCATAGTTCTCTTGTCTTTCCTTAATAAAATCAAACTGGCATCTATGAGAAATAATCACAACAGCAGAGACTCACCTGATCAAACGATGAGTCACCCCTCACTGGCTTCTCTGAGTCGCTGGGTGGGGTCGGAGTGTGTTTAATGCCAATTGGCATGGGCGATTGGAATGGTGTGGATGTCATCAGCATAGAATGAGGTTGATATTGGACAAACTTGTAAGCCAACAAAACCTGCAGTGGGAATAAGCATAAGACGATGAAAGAAAAATAATGACCAGAAAGAAATAAGTCTATTGAGACCACGTTTCTCCATTCCCAATTAGCACGACAGAACACTGCATTTTGTGTTGTTTGGGGAAAAGATATTTTTAGATTTTAGTTTTAGTAAGAGTTTTACGGCACTTGCAACACTATAAAGTCAAATAAGTGCTAAAGATTAGATGTGTTACAAGAGAGTAACAAATACAAAGAAGAAGGAGAAGAAATCAGGACAATAGGTGTTTCATAGGAAAAAAGGAGCAAACCACATCAGAGCCCCACCAACCACCTACAAAAGTTATGTAAGCAGCCCCAAATAAAGGTATAAGTGAACATAATGTCAATGTATTCCTAATCAGCCAGTTAATCATGAATAAAAAACATTAGCTTAAAAACCTATTTTTCTGTCAGGCTATGATACAGAAGGTGCTATTTCTTAAAACATCTTTTATTTTTTGATAAGTGTTTTACAGCTCTCGCAACTGAAAAAGATCATATGAGAGCGAGGACACATTAAACATTCTCAGTTGGTAGGAAATTTTTAATTTTGCCCGGGGGGCGGCCAAAGCCTTCTTTTATCAATTTTATATCACCAAGTGATTTTTAGCGTGTGCAACTTGCACACGGTACCTCCTAGATCTTTTGCCCTTGTCCGTCGCTACCTGGATTGGAACCCGGGGCGAACACCTTAACCTCTGGCCACGAGAGCCCCAAAACACTTTTTCATGCTCTACCACAAAATATGGACGAAAAACTGTATCCAATGCAATGGCAAAGGAAAACAGAAAATAAATAGATTATGTTAACATCAGCATGATCAAAAGGGGTTCACTGCAGGAAACAATACTAAATTTTGCTCATACAAATTTGCCACCCCTTCCATTTCCTTCCAACTTTCTGGAAAGAAAAAGAAAAGAAAAGAAAATAAACTATAAGCACGACCAGCCAGATAAGACCAGAGTAGATAGAGTACACCATTTGGGAAAGTGTCTGCCTTAGTGATGTCAGCGTATTGTCATTAAATATGTCAATTATTGTCCTTGGTCTCATTTTTTTTTCTCTTTATAAGTGTCACATTCTATTGACTTTTTGCAAACAATTACCACTGTTTTGAGTTTGGATTTTCTTTCATTAAAAGCAATCAATTTTTAAAATTGTATGGGACACGACATTTTGTCATTTCACAGATGCAGCAAAATGTCATTCATCTTATTCAGAAACAAGGCTAAGAAAAAGTTTTCAGCAAGGAGGCAAAAAAATTATTTGGGCCCCGCTCAAATTAAAACTTCATACCCACACTACAGAATGTTAGATTACGTTTGCAGGGAGGGAGAGAGAGAGAGAGAGAGAGAGAGAGAGAGAGAGAGAGAGAGAGAGAGAGAGAGAGAGAGATATCTGCAAAACATTTTGTCCACCAGAAAAAAGAAATAAGCCTGACCAAAGGCATGCTACACTGAACAAAGAATACACATCAATAATTACTGGTTTCATGCAGTCATCTGTCACAGTAACCACCGCTACGTACAGAAGATTGACCTACCTGACCGTAGGTACCAATAAGTATCTCATTCTCGCCATCAAAGTCAATGTCGATGACACAGGAGCATAGAACAACATCCTGGCTATTGCTGTAGGGCAGGTGGTGAACTTGGGACAACCCACAGCACACAACATCCCTAATAAGACATGAAGAAGAAAAAGACAGGCCCGTTATATTATTATCAATGATTTCTCTTTTCTCCTGAAGGACTGCGAGGTATAAAAATGACATTAAGAAAATTATTATTATAGTCATGGGAGGAACTTCTTCCAGGACTCCTGCAGTGCCTGCCTTGAAAGAAAAGGTCTGAGATCGTCATAGGTCTCGAAATTTACAACCAATTATCTTGAACTGCTGGTCAGGGCAACTTTTTGGTGTCTACTATTCTGGAGTGTATCCATATCTAGTATTATGGCGGAAAACCAAACAGGAGCCAGTTGACATGGACAACAACAAAAGAAGATGGCGGTGGATTCTACATACATTTAGAATGTCAGTCCATTATGTGACATGATAAGGCCCAAGATAGAATCCCAAGAGGAAGAAGAAGAGCGGAAAGCTGAGGTTCACATGGAAATGAGAACTACAGGCAGATCTCAGGCGTATGGCAGGACAGAGACAGGTGAGAGACCTTCTTGGGGGATATACCTAATTCCAGGGTGAAAGAGGCAGATGATCAAGACAATAATGATGCCACGAAATCAAGTTTTAAAAACAGTAAAAAAGCGAAGGGTGGGAGGTGGGAGTGGGAAGTGCAAAGGTACATCAGAGAAATTTCATCTTGAATAACATTATGTCAAAACAGCCTGCTTCAGATGGTATGCGTATGAAACAAGTTTGAAAAAAAAAAAAAGAAAAGTTATCTCACTACCAGCTTTAGGGCTTACCAGAAAACAACTGAAGGGTCAATAGCAGACGTCACCAATAGGTTGATAGCCTCAGGTTCCTCCTCTTTCTCATCAGGGATGGCTAAATCTTCAGAAAGTCAGAAAATTCGCTGATTAATATGAGAAATCATTTTAAAGCAAAGAATATGCTTGGCAAAACAAAACAAAAAAAACACCAAAACCCCAAACAAACAAGGTCTTTCCAAAACAGCAAAAAAATAAATAATATAATGGATTTCAGTAGTTGTTCAAAACAGCTAATTTTGTTCCACCACCCAACACTCTCAGCATATTACACAGGAAAAAGGCGGTCAGTGGTACTGATCTCTGTTCAGACAAGTGGGTATCAGCACACAGCACCAACTACATAAAAACTAATAACACAAACCATTCATGACCCTGAGGTGATATTTTCACAGAAGAAAGGGTGAGGGGGGAGGTGGGGGTGCTTGGACCTTCGGGAAGGGGGGGGGGGGGATAAAGAGGGGTGTACAGCCCCATGGATGCATGATGATTGAAAATCCTTGTTCTTCGACCAAATAACCAAAAATGTTCAACCCTGTTTCAGGCCTTGTTCGATATTTGCATAGATTTAATGCCCTACAATGATTGATGGAAGAGGGGAAAATAAACCACAGACACGATGCATCAAAGTAAATATCACATACATACATACATTTGAGCAAACATTTTTATTCACCTTGTTATAAATATGAAGAGATTCTATTTCCCTGCCTTTGTTGTAGTACGACAAACATCCAATCCAAAGGTGTTTCTATTCATTCTGCACACTAAATTATTCATTCCTGAAGAAACAGGCTTTAATTTTTGTCATGCTTTGAGAGCCAGTTCAGAATTTCAATCAACACCAGCCTGAGACACAAAAGAAACTTAATTACCAAAAGCTTTATGAATACAAATCAAGAGTTCAGGGCACATGCACTTACGCTTTCAATTCATAGGTCTGGAAACATAATATATTACATCAAATATTTTTTTAACACATAAAAATGCAATACGCTAAAATTCTGTTCAGATTTTAACTGAAGAAAAACTAACATGGAATCTTCAGAAATAGGCAAAAGCAAGCTGGAATATATCCTTACCTTGTTTGTCCAGAAACTCTGGACATGGCGCCCTTGTGGATAAGGTAAAGAGCTGTAGGCTTGTGATGGGACTGTCCAGTTCAGTTGTCCAGCGCTTAAGGATCTCTGTGGAAGTTCACCAACAGGTAGAAAAGAAATAAATGAAATACGGTACTTGATGCAAACAAGCTGCAAAGAAAGAGACAGTACCTAGAAATCATCTGATAAGAAGATGAAGGCTAATGAAGAAGTGATTTCTTTTTACTGAAAGAACCAAGAGACTGAAATCTTCATTTCAACAACAATAACGAGTCACATGCAATGACAGATAGTTATTTACGATAGCCAACCACTCGGGGTGTCTTTACTACTGTTCTAACTGACTTGGGAAGCTTACAATGAAGTCTACAAACAAAGGAAAAATTATATGCAAGCAAAGACAAAAACATTTGCGCTATCCAGGAATAGAGTCATCAACCAAAAATCAACACTAGTGTTAAATTTGCAGATTTTCAATTGATGGTATTTTCTTCAAGTTTGACACTTCTTTATTATTGTATACAAATAAACTGTACAAATATTTGCTGCGCAAATAAGAAAACAAAAAAAAGCCAAAAGAATTAGAGCCAAGTCTTTTGTGTGCAACAGCCAAGAGCCGAACCACCACACCAAATGCACCGGTGTATCTTGACAGATATCAAACAATAACAAAGCCAAAAACCAAACAAATGACAATCTTTTGTCTCTGGGACATCTGATGAGCTACAGCTGTTGCCTCCTCACCTTCTGTCTAGATTTGTTGTCTCACCTCACCTTTTGCCTTGATATATATGTCTTCATACCTTTTGTCTTGTCTACACACCTTTTATCTTGACTAGTCTACTCACCTTTTGCCTTGGTTTGTCTTCTCACCTTTTGTCTTGTCTACTCACCTTTTGTCTTGATGTTGACGTGTGTGAGTGACACCAGGCCAGTCTGCAACCCTAGGGCTGTCAGTCGTTCCTCATCATTGACCTGCATCAGCTCCATCTGGGTCACACTGCACAATGCACAAATATTTACATACATAAACCATGGTCTATACATGTTATGAACTCAAACTAAGTCATACATAAACATATACATATGTATGTGATGCAACTCGATGTAATCAGGCGCTCGTCAATTTTTTGGCATATGGAGTTATTGGTATCATCTGAAAGCTGTTTCATTTGCCTTGCTTCATATGAAATAAATATCCATCTATCTTGAATAGAACTCAGGATATTTGTGATTGAAGGATAAGAGGTCACCTGTTTTTCAGGGGTGAAATAAGTGGGAAAATGGCAGTCAAAGTTTGGTAACTCAATAGCAACAAAGTCCTTGAAAATAGAAAAATGACATATTTTGTGCCTTTAATCAATGTTTTTTCAGTAAAATTCATATGGAAATGTGTTATTATATGGACGGAAAAGAGGTTAAGCCAAATAATGTAAATTAGATAAAGATTTCCAAACTGGCGGAAAAATGCCGGATTCTCCGATTTCGTTATTTTGACGAGCGTCTGATTTCACCATGATGCCACACATCTATATCATGGTCTATAAACGTCATGAACTCAAACTAGGTAGTATGTCACGCACAAACATTAACATACATAAACCATGGTCCAAACACATTATGAACTCAAACAAGATAACATAAAACCAGGATTTTCAAACAAAGTATTCATAATGACCCATTCTAAAGTCAAAAGGACCAGCACCAACTTATTATTTCAGCTGTACCACTAGATGATTCACTCCCTTTAAAAAGTGTCTTTCACAATCTGTATGCAAAAATAAAGTGTTTGGTAGATTTCACAAAAAAGCTTTTAACTACCAATCTTCGATCTGACAATTTCTTTACAAGTGTTAACAACAAAAATAAGTGATGCTGAATAGTATAGCAATTGCCATTTGTATTAATGAGACTTGTTTTGTTTTTTTCGCATCTTAAATGAAGCAGTGAATAACCCAGTATTATACTATCTTAGGTCGTACTTAACATGAATGGACCACTAAGGAAGAAGTTACCTACCCTCCATCGATCTTGGCAAATTCAGGGAAAAACTTGTCAACTGCTTCTTGCTCCTCGTAAAAGGACTCACTCTCAGCAGACTGTAATAGAGTGCAGGACCAGAGACTTTACTTTAGATTCTTAAAATAACTTTCATAGACTGAATATGTTCCATTTTGTTTGTTTTAGTAAACAGAAACACAATCACAAAGACACATATACCGTCAAAAGCAACAAAAGGAAAGAAAATAAATTGGACTTACCAGCGTCACCACTCAAACAACCAAAATATATTCATAAATAAGCTATATTAAGTACAGACCAATGCACATTGCCAGCGCTACTAGTTTTGTGTTAAAAAAGGTATTCAGAGATAAAAAGAAACACAAACTTACTTCTTACAGTTTCTCCTAAAGACATAAAAGATTAAAGATTTTATAAGTTGTTGGAATGGAAAAGACAGAACATAAGAAAGTTGAGTTCCACAAATTTAAAGATACTAAACTGAACTTGCGCATCTCTCACTTAGGTGTTGGACCTGCGGCGTCTGGTTAATGGTTTCAAAAAATTGATTTGAACCTTCAGCTCCTTCACATACCATCTAAAATCCATCTCAAAGAGGAGGACACAATTGAAAAAAATCCGATGCAAGGACAACTTAACTGTTGTGAAACAATACGAAAAGGAACTTCCATTTACACAAAATTTGTAGAAATAAAAACAAAGAAATGTTCTTCCTCCATCTTTCTTTCCCCAACTTTCTCTTCCGTGTTTGCTCAATATGTAAGGCCTGCTGGCAAAATGAGTTACTTCTCGCAATCCACAAATGCCGAAAAATCGACACAAGGGTCAAATTTGTAGACTTTTCTATTGAGGCTTTTACTTTAAGTATAACATGCATTTCATTATTTCATTCTTATAAATTGTAAAAACTTCACATGAGGTATCTATTTCCATATACTTCACTTATGGAAAATGCATGAGTTTAAAAGGTATAAAGTCCAGATTCAAGCTCCGTACTTGAGACACCAGAAAAGAAAAATACTAACATTAAAAATGCTTCCACACATGCTCAGATCCGATAAGTAACTCAGTTTGTCAGCACGCTTCACATATATAGCTCTATTTCACTTTCTCCCGTCTCTTATACTTTTTCCTATCCATAATTCGCCACAAATTTTTATATTCTTAGTAAAAGACTACTGCCAAGCACTTCATTTGTCCACTATGAACATTACCTGTCTATAGACATGAACTTTGTGGTCACCTCCACCAAGAAGAAAGCACATTTCTTTACTGCCATCATCCTTGTAGATCCTGTAAAAAGGTATGTGCAAAAAGGTCAAAATGAAAATGATAGAACTGTGCTAGGAGGCACGAATGAGGGGGAGTTTTTAAATCAAATAAAACTTCATACATGCTATGATTATTATAAGATAGATACATCCTGGCATATCATAACTATATTCCACTTTGCACCTACAATTTTGTACAGTCTCTGTTACATAATCAATTTAAACAAACACTTTGCAAGTATATAAATCTTAAAGTTATAGAAAGACAGGATATATCAAACTGAACTAAAAACTAAGAATACAAAAACTTACCTAGTTGTAATTAATGAAATATCTCAACACACTGAGAGAAATACTCTTTTTTAAAGGATATCAAGCAGCTCATACATCTTTTAAAGGCGACTAACAATCTAAGTGAAAGATGGCTATTGCACCTCTGTGAGGCAGCCCACAATTTCTTTTTCTGCCACCTGGCTTGCTTTATTCAATACAATACACCATCCTCCCATAAGAACAAAGACAAAAATGAATGCTTTGATGGAAGCCACACACATCTCATCACTTACGGAAAATGCATGAGTTTAAAAGGTATAAAGTCCAGATTCAAGCTCTGTACTTGAGACACTGGAAGAGAAAAATACTAACATTAATTAGTATCCATCGTAAAGGAGAAAAAAACTGAAACAAAATCATTTTTTAGATCATTGATAACAAATATGCTTCCTCATGTGCTGTATATATCACATGTGCTGTCTCTTTATAAAATATTGATTTCTGGACATATCAGTTGTACTACAGCACATGAACACACCTATTCAATAGGTCCCTGGTTCGAAACCTGAGAGCGATGGAAAATTTCCTTCTCTAAAACTTTCTCCTTTCACCTCCTTTCCTGCTCTAACCATATTCTGTCATCTGCTTTTGTCTCCACTTTCTGCCCCCTCCCCCTTTTGACCCTCCTCTGGGCTCCTGACTCTTTCTGCAGCCTTTCTACTGCTACTCCTTGGCTCCTTCTTACTGATGTCTTTCAGCCATACCCCTGATCTGATGTTATGGTAGGTAAGATCCGATCCCTAGCCCTCTCTGATAGAAGCAAAAAATCTACGAGATCCTGTGTGCAAGTTGCGCATGTTAAAGATCCCTTGGTGGTCCTAAAATTGATAATAATAGGTTTCAACCGCCACCCGAGCAAAATTCTAAATTAATTCCTAAAAAACTGAAAAAGTTCATTGTGTCCAGTGCGCTCATGACCTTACGCAGTTGTGAGCACCGTAAAACACTTACAAAACAAACAAACACATTGTGACGCATACACAGGAAAAAAGGCAGAAGCACTATTGCATCACAACAGACAATGCTTCTTATACCGTATTGGTCGATATTTCAAGTTCTGTGATCTTTATTATTTAGATATTCATGCAACATTTGGATATCAAACCTAAGGATTTCTTTTATAGGTTACGTTTGAAAAAAAAAAGTATTTATTTATAATCCAAAATTTATTCAACAGTGCAAAACGGCTTCTCACAGGGAACTGCATCTATGATGTTCAGGTATGGTCCATCTGGTTCTTTCTCTGGCAGAAAGTAGATATTCATATGCGGACTTGGGGACTTCTGTTCAAAATGTGACGCAAGCTGAGGAATTGAGTGAGAAAAAGAAAATAAATAATTTTTTTTTTTAAGAAAAAGGTAGGCTAGCTTAACAGTTAATTCTAAAGATTTGGAGAAAATAGTATGTTCACCGGAAAACACTGGTACAGCCAGTCAAAAGAAACTGGCAGAGTTAAAGCCTCATAATATTCATGAAAACAATGTCAATTTCAGCGTCAGTAGAAACATTTTACCAGACCTTCATAATCCATATAAGCTGGGTCATATGATAATAAATCAATTGAGAATTTCAGATTTTTCAACAGCTTGCACCTTGTGAACAGTATCTCTAGCAGTAGGAAAAACAAAGTAAATTAAATCGCTATTTCCACTTAAAATAAGTTAAAAAGCATTTTAATAACCAGTTAATTATAGAAAGTATTTAAAACATGAAAATTACAAAATGGTGGTAAAAACTTGTTACCAGTAGATATGTGATAGCCAGTATGATTCTCTCCTTTCCATCAGAGTTACAGATCACATCAACTGACACAATTTCAAACACTTCTGTGCCTCCTGCCAGAAGAAAACAATATATAATACTATCATAAAATTGAAAACTCTGCAACTGCAGAAGGATGCAGATTCAATAGAATTGAACTGAAATTTTTTTTGGAAATTTTAATTTTTGTTTCATCAACTGTCTGTTTCTTCTTGCGCTTCTTTGAGGGTACTGCCGGTTTGTACTGATTTTCTATTAATTAAACAGTTCAGGGCACATGTCATCATATACGCTTTTGTTGAGTGTAAGTAAACAGCGCAGCAAAATAGAATTACAGCAAGAAAAAGTAAACGTCTTTTCAAAACATTAAAAATTAAACATCACAATAAGAGACAGACAAAGAAATGAAGATATTCGATAAAAGGACAACAACGATGTTCTAAAGTTTGGAAGTGCAAGACGGACAAAAAACACAATAAAGATTTATTTCCATTACTTTTAAGGCGATGGGGCAAAAATGGCAAATTTTAACTTCAATTAAAAATCACCAACTCAAAGACGCATAGAATATAGTACCAATGATATTGCCAACCTAGGGTACCCTACAGTTAGAATTTGTACAATTTTTTAAAGCCAGTGGCATTTCTCCGGCATCATGATGCTGGTCAATAGATCGATGGCTATTCTTTGGTGTCACGAACACATATAGCTGCACATGTCACTTGTCCACAGCTTTCCATCTCCCACGTCGGCAAGTTGTAGGAATTATTGTTACGACTGAAGTCAGTGCCAGATGCACCTTTTTGTAGATCTACTTCTGGGTGCGACTGAGGGTTGTTAAATTGGCGCTTTTTCAATTTTGGCAGCTGTCGCCTCTGACACAAAAAATTCCTCCGTCTTCTGTCACTGGAGCTTTCATTGAATAGAAAGATCTAGTGGCTGCGTGTCCACCTATGGTGAATCGCATTTTGATGAAATGATGACCCTGATGAGTGTTTGTGTAAAGCCATAACATGCCGACAGGGGAGATGGAAAGCTGTGGAGAAGCGACATGTGCAATTACAAACCCTACCTGACGCCGGAGAAAAGCCATCAATCTATTGATCGGCGCGACTCCGGAGAATAGCCACTTGCTTTTTTAGGAAGAGTTCCGCAGAGGGCCGGAGGACCAACAACATCTGGAGCTTTTTCTGTAGTTCCCATCCCCCTTATTTGAGCCTAGATCTAGACTCTAGATCTACATCTGGATCTATATGTTTGATGCGCAGCGAGTTAAGATATCAAAACTAAAAACGGCAAAACATCAAATTATGGTAAAATCAGGGTTGCATGCCCCCCTGAAACCCCCCACCTTTTTTATTAGGTCAGGGGGGCAAGCTTGCCCCCCTGGAACCCCCCTACTCTTGGGACCAAAACCTGCGAATAACAATTGCGGGGTGGGAACTACCGAAAAAGCCCCAACAAACCTAACAACTGCAAAACATCAAATTATGGTAAAATAAGGGGGACATGCCCCCCTGAAACCCCCCACCTTATTTTTATTCCCCCAGACACTTGGGACCAAAACCCGCGAATAACAATGGCGGGGTGGGAACTACTGAAAAAGCAAACATCTAACTAACCCTCTCCCTTCTAACTCTGTGTAGTTTGCTCAGTGGACATTGTCACGGTAAGCGCCGGCCCTCCGCGGAATTCCTCCCTATAGTGTAATTTACTGTCATTCAACATACCAGCAGGTCCTGAGTGAGGACCTGAACTGAAGAAAACATCTTCCCGAGTTATTGGGATTAACCTGTTGGAAGACTTCTGATATTCTACGGATACGAAGTGACCATTGATAGACGCAGCTAACAATTTGGTTAGACCTTCCTTTGACGTTATTTTTGTTAATCCATACACGTTAGTCTGGGCTCTTAAGCCACAGAAATGAGCATCAGTCCAATACAAAGGTTTTAGTGGTTTTGAAGCCATTTCTTCGTCGTTTGCACCAGAACATACGCAACAAGGCACTGTAATTCTCTGTAAGGCACAGAAACAGAGCAATTGAAAAACTCAACCCTGGCTCATGAAAAGCGAAAGTAGCATAATAAAGATTTCAGAGTGCATTCCCTTCATTGAGTTTTATCATAGCCATAGACTTATATTTTGAACATACTAGACTATAAATTTTACATACTTCCAGGTTTACTCTGGAGAGCACATTCTGATTCCATAAGTGGAAATATTAAAAGGTAATAAGGAGGGAAAAGTTGAATAAAAACTCGAATATGGCGAGGCTGGTTTTTCCCTCCTTTTGGGTGTCCATGGTGCATAACAGGACAACATTTTTTTATATTTTTTATTTTTTTAAAAGAAAAGGAGAAGAGTAGCGGCGATGTCAGTAGGCCTACATGATCAAGGATTAGGGTATAATTCAAATAGTGTTGGATATTTAACTAAAACCAATCCATTTTAGCTTCAGATTTCTTGTCAATTATTTTCTTTTTGATTTATTGTTTTGAATTTATTACACTTTTATTTGTTTTATCAGTCATTTGGTTAGTGAGAATAAGTCTGCACACACACTTCAAAGTTGAAGTGAAAATGAAATATTTTTTAAATTATCAAAATGTAGCAAACTCTTATTTCTACCTGAATTGGTTTCATGTAGGCCACAGCAGAAGCCACGCATAATTGTAATCCTTATTCAGATTGTATGTATGTATAGTATAAGGTTTTACGGCGCTCGCAACTGCTGTTCAGATTAGTGCACAACCAAAACGAAAGTCAATAAACATACTTAATGTTTATAATGGTACTGTACAACAATAGACTCAACTGTCATCCAGCAGCATTTCATACCAAAACACTTTAACACACATTGTTAGTACACACGCACATGTCTCAGTATGTGTCAGAGTCGGTTGAATGCATGGCCAGCACACGTGTGACTACTGTGTATGCAAGTGTATAGGTGGAGGAGGTCACAGTCCGGGGGTGGAACATCAGTTAAGATACAAACACATCATATTTTTTTCCCAGGCTACTGATCAACGCTACAATAAGCTAGTCTTGACACAAATCTACGTAATGAATTGCGTGCTGGACTGTGGAATCAAAAGTTACCATATCTGCACAACAACATATTATCTTGTTCTGCAAACAGTGTCGTTATAGATGATAGATGAGACAGGCGGGCATGTGAACAAACTGGCCCTTTTTCAAAGTGTGTGTTTGATAGAGTTCAGTGTATTTTCTTGGTATGGATCAAAGAAACGAGTATATGTCTCTCTCATTTGAAACCAATCTACTAATTTGGATTGAGAAAATCGAAAACGTTGTAGTGTCTGTAATTATCGCTACAAAACCTCATATGTTTGCGATAACAATTTCTTGGATTCAACTAAATTGAATGTCAGGCCCAACGACTTCGTTGAATCCGAGTTCCACTGTAAGAATAATATTATGTTAGGCCTATATTGAAGTTATATTACTGTCTCGTGTCCTTGGAGGTATTGATGAGACAGCTATAGGATCAGGATGTCCGAGCTGAGGTGCACAGCGTTGGCTTTTTGAGCTAGCATTTCTATTTCTCTGTCTATGGACCGTTTCTAGAAAAAGTGCTGCCAAGATATTTAAACTCCTTCAACTGTTTCAGTTGTTTACTGTTGACATGAATGTAGCTCGGCTCACTTTCATAACTTCTGTTTTTGATGTGCTTATATTTTCATGTCAAATATTTTTCAGCTGTTGTTCAGTTCGGTATATATATAGTGCTTTTGGAGGCTTTGTTGGTTTTGATGAGTAAGACATTGGTCGTCCGCAAATTATAATTAGTAGTCGTTTAGGGTCTTTCTCATTCTTGTCTTTAGCTTGCGTTATTGAAAACCGAAAGCTATATAGGCCCTATATAACCTAAAGTCGATGAAATATAAAAAATATTTTTTTAGTCAACAATCTATATTCGTGATGGTTTATCTTCAAAAACTATCACGACAGGCGATATCGACAGGAGGCTGTACTGTACGTTGCACCATTTGGCACCATTTTGAGATTTTCCAAAGTCCTAATAACAGGAATCTCCCCATAGGCCTATCTCTGTCTACTCACCAAAATTTAAAAACTAGGCTAATCGCTCGAAGGATAACAACAAAACAAATTGTGCCATTGTTTTGATCTGTAAAGTCAAAGTAAAATCAACTCATCAATCATGTACGCAACTGGAGGAAGGGGTACAGAACGTTTCATTTCAAAGGAAATTCAAGAAAGACTTGGAGTTAAGGAGAAAAATGTAGGTATCATGTATGACTAGACTAGAAGATTTAGATCTAGATCAGATCTAGATCTAGATCTCTAGATTAGATCTCTAGATATAGATATCCAGATATAGATATGATAATATGTGTCCCTGCCAGTCAATATCAGGCATATGAAGGAAATTTCAAAACTGAGTTAACATTATTTTAGCGAAGTGGCTAGCCGTACTTACTGCCAGTCTAGCCGTACTTAGATCTAAGTTTGGCCCTATCGACTCAAAAGCCTGTTTAGTACACAGGTCTCATTAGATCTAGATCTAGTAATTATTCAGGTTAAAATACATGCAAGTCAGTAAGTCACCTTTTAGTTTTGTCATTGTCTGAAATACAAATACTTTAGAAGGCATTGCAAACTAAAAATTTCATTTACAATTCAGCCATCAATATTAAGTACGGCTAGCCTGACAGTCTAGCCGTCCTTAAGTACGGCTAGCCTGGCTGTCTACCCGTACTTAAACGGCTAGACTGGCTACTTATCTTAGGCCCTATTAACATTAGAAAACAGGAGGTTTAAAATACATGCACTGTCATTAAGGCACCTGGTTTCGTCTCAAATGCAAATACTTTAGGTACTGCGCACTAAAAATGTATATTTACAATTCAGTAGGCCTATTTTTTGTAAATGGTCAGTCTAGCCATCATATTAAGAATAAGTACGGCTAGTCTAGCCGTCATTAGTACGGCTAGCCTCTTCCTTATTTTAAAAAACTATCACTTTTTCCCTACAATTTTAAACAAGAACGAAGTAAATATGACCATATTTGACGAAAATACAGGACTTATTGTGCGAGGTGAGGAAATATGAAAAGGAGAAAATGGCCTTTGAAGTTGAGCAACTTGACATGTTTCCATAGCAATGGAGGTCTTAGAATTGAGATAGAGACTTGAAATTTAATAGTTATCTTGGCAATTTGACTGCAAGGTAAAATACAGAAATAGAATACTATTCATTAACAGAGGACAAAACAACATTTTCACGAGAATGAACTTCACATCAAATGCAACAAAATATTAGCATTATATACTAGGTGTCAGATACTAAATTTTCAAAGTAGCTGTATGTATGTCAAATGCATCTGTCAAGTGCACCAAACATCTCTACATTTACAGAGTACAATTATTATGACAAAGAAATGAAGCCTATTTTTTTTCAGACTGTGGGATCATTACAAATCAGTATTTTTTTGCCTCAAAATTAATGATCTGTCGTTAATTCAACAAAAAACACCGAGTGTTGTGCTGTTGAAGCTAGAGAGGTGAGCAGAGCAAGTCTGATTCCCTGTAAGGACTTCGCTGTTGATATTCACCCGTTGGCGCTCATATGACCTTATGCAGTTGCGAGCACCGCAATCTACTAAAAAAAAATAAAGTATTATGATAATATTTTCCAAGAGGACCACCTATCTAAGATGACTGCATTTCTTTTCGACAGTGAGTGGTAATTTTCGACAGGTTCCACTGTAAGGTTGAGAGAGGGAGAAGGAAAGTACAAGCAATATAATATACATTGTACACACATTTCAGTCTTTTAAGTTTACTGTTAATGTGGAAGGGGTCGCAATAAATAAGTCAGACACCATATTGTTTAAAAATAATTTGGAAATTTTCTAATTTAGAATCTCCTCTTTATGCATAAACTCGCCCTAAAAAGTCAAGGAACAAGTTGTGTTTTTACCTGTCAAATTTAAACTTCAATATCTCACAAACCCGTTAAGATCAGTCTACCAAACTTGGCACACGCACTGACAACTAGACACAGTTTGCCGGTACAGCAAATTTGCCCGCACCAGCTTCACAGCGACGGCGCAGGGCTTTCTGAAACAGCCGAAAATCATGAAAAATGGACTAAATTTCTTTACTTCAGCAACATTGGCATAGGGACTGTTTGCTAAAACTAAGCTTGGCACGTGCTAAACAGATGTCTTAGCTGTGAATTTTGCTCACTTACAACCCTTTATAAGCCAGCGTTTTTCAGCCATGTTTTATTACAACACGATGGTTCAACGACGCTTGCTGCCTGAAATCGACAGAGGACGAGCCCTTAGCTAGCTCCAAGATGGCTCCACGTTCCGAGTCGTTGTACATCGATTGGGGTGTCCCCATCAGTCATACAGAGGCTGCAAGAACGATGGCGACCGGAAGGGTCCAGAATAGGCCTCGACCAGGGCCGCCCTGTTGACCAACGACAGCATCGACTGGTTCATCGTCAGACAGGCCGTGACATCACGAACCACTACTGCAAATGGCATCAGGGACCAACTACGGGTCTCAGCCAATGTCCACGAGAGCGAGGAGACAGTGAGGAACCATATCCGTAGAGCAGGTTCGCTTGCCGGGCGTTGTCTGCTCGCCATTCACAGTGGACACAATTTCAGTGGGACCAGGTAGTCTTCTCGGACGAATCCAGATTCAGCCTGCTGCACCCAGACAGGCGAGCCCACTTCTGGAGGCACCGAGCAGAGTTGTTCCACCCTGAGTGCATCCAGCAGGTGGTGGCCTAGGGTGGAGGGTCTGTACTGGTGTGGGGAGGCTTCTCAGATCACCACAGGACCTCCTGTACCACATACAGGGCAATTTGACAGCGGCAAGGTACAGGGAGGAAATCCTGCGTCCCCTTGCTGTTCCTCTCCTGCAGCAGATTGGACCCCAGGCTGTACTGCAGGACGACAACGCCACGCCAAATGGCGCACGCATCATGGGGGACTTCCTGCAGCAGCAAGCTGTCGCCCGCATGGACTGACCAGCTTGTAGTCCAGATTTGAACCCAATAGAGAACATTTGGGATCACATTGACCGGTGGATAAGGAACAACCACCCTCCTGCTCTAAACCTTCAACAACTCTTGGGCTGCCTCGTCCAAGAGTGGCAGAACCTGCCGCAATAAGTTCTCCGAAGGCATGTCCTGTCCATGCATCGACACTTTGCCGAGTGTTTGGTCAAACGGAATGGCTACACACGCTATTGGCAATGTTCATGAAGAACTATGGCTGTTCAGACTTTTGAAATCCGACCAGTGTGACCAAATTCATTTTACATGAACTTCTCTTTGTTGTTGAAATCTGAAATTGTACACACTTAAACTAGAGAGTTGAAAGCATCTTTTTTTGAAAAAATGAATAAATTCTGTAAAACTTTTCTTGAGTTATCCTTCTTGGAATTTTTGTTCCTTGACTTTTTTGTGCGAGTTTTGAAGAAGTTAGTTAAAGATGTATGCTGGCATTTGCCTTGATGTAATTCCTCATTTAGTGAAAACACATGTGATATACTGTCGGATTCTTCAAGCTACTTGTTTGTGCATAGGTAGAGTAAACTGGCACATTGTGATATTGTTTGGGATGTAAAGGGTATATTTTTACATAGATATATTAAAAAGTTTGTTTATCCTCTCCTCTCACTTCAGCAATATTTGTACTTGGATAAGGTTGAAAGCTTGCCTTTTATGTCATTCTACAATTGATTTTAAAAATGTGTTTTTCTGTTGACTCGTCAAAGGTATATCTTTTGCACACACTCATAAAAGTAGAACTGGCTGGCTTCCAAATGGCAGTTAGTTGAATGATTGTTGACCTTGACTTACAGCTTGAACCCCAAGGAAAAAATACTAAAACTGATAGAGAAAAGACTTTTTCATTACAGTCCATGCCGGCTTTAAGCACGGTCATCGGGAGAAAGCTTAAGCGTGCTTAAAGCCGAAGTGTGCTTGAGTGCGAAGTAGACATAATCCAGAGATTTTCATGTAGAAAATTTCCCGTGCTATTTCCCTTTGTTTGTAAGTAGGCCTATAGCGGTCTCGCAAAAGTGTGCACTGGTATTTTTCCTCGCCATGGTAGTTCTTGTTTGCTTGTTTGTTTTTGTTTTGTGGTCGAATGGGAAATGAAAACTTAATTTAGACGGCCAGTCACGATACAGCACACTAGGCCTACACGCTGCCTGTGCGTACCACTACCCACTGTGCCACATTCATACCACCGCCTTCATCCCACCTCGCGCGTGATACACAATCAGGATTAATAGATAGTGAGGGTCAAAGGTGAAATTGCAGCCAGCCGCCCTTTCTCGTCTCCCCGACTCTTTTTCAACTCTTTGTATTTTTTAGTCTGTGTGTAACTTTGCCCAAGGCTAGATCCTTTGTCCACGGGCGCGGCTGTGTGGATCTCTCTGCCTTCCTCTCCGCCCATGTGTGTCTCCATCACTTGCGTTCTTTGTGTTTCTCTTAACACACTCCACTGCTGCAGTGTAGACTGTGTTCCAACTTCGATGGGTCATCATAAAAGTATTGACTGTCTTGTAATGAAGCGTGCTTGAAGCCAAAGTTACCGTGCTTAAAGGCGTGTAATTTATATAGCAAAAATTCGGTAAGCGCTGTTTAGCGTGCTTAAGTCTGAAACGTGCTTTAAGCCGGCGTGCTTATAGCCGGCACGGACTGTACCTTTTTTATCTTTATGCTGGGCCCACTTTTTCATGTAGCCTATAATGTGTGTTCTTTCTTTCCCCAGTTACCCGTTTCCCCTTTTGCTTTTCTTTCTTCCATTTTTTTTGTGTTTTTTAGAAAAAGAAATGAAAAGAGAAACTTGTTATTTAACCTGTCTTTCATTTTAAACACTTTTCTCAATTTACAGATCCTTGTTCGAGATGGAAAAGTCTTTTTTGAGCTTCCAGAAGTTGACTATCAAGTTAATCAACTCTTGATGCTCAAATGTGCAGAACGAGTTTTTGTAGCCATCAAAGATTATGACAACAAAAGTTTTCTAGCCAGTAAGTTGATCTAGTGCAGTTTTAATGCGTTGTTTTTGTTAGTCTCATGGGTCAAATTCCAATTCAGTCTGGGAAATGAGCTATGTGGGTTGTGCTGTTGGGACTGGTGCTCATTATATGTTATGTAGCCTACTGCTGGTTTCAAGTATTTGTCCACTCACACACATACTAGCAATCACGCACACACATACACACTCACATACAAAAATGCATGTGCGCGCGCACACACACACACACACACACACACACACACACACACACACACACACACACACACACACACACACACACACACACACTCACACACTTAACTTGCACGCACGCAAAAACATACTCAGGTGCACACACAATGCATGCACGCACACATACAAGCACACACATACACACACTATGAATACGAGCACACAAATATTTAAAATGTCCACCACCCAAAAATGCTGGAGTTGATACACTGAGGTGTCAGTTTTGGGGTTTTTGTTTTTTTTTCGTTTTTTTTAGGGGGGGAAAGGGGGGTTAGATTACTTAGTTTAAACATCTTCTGGACTGGAATAGATTACATATTTGAGATAATAAAGTCTAATTCAGAGTAAATGCTGATGTTGATGTATGCTTGAGAGAAGTTTATAAACACATTCTCATAGGCTCTTGCAGCAGTTCTCTTTCTTTTTTTTTAAAAGTCTTGTATGTATAAATTTACTATTTAGTTATATTGTTCGGGATGTAGAAGTAGAAGATATGTTTTTGACATATACATACACACATTTCTGCAAGTTGATATAGAATCTAATGTTTGATGACCCTCTCAATTTGCAGATAAAAGATGTTTCTTGGATAAACTGATGCAGGAACTCACATTGAGCATAAATTACACATTTGCACAAAAAGTGCTTCAACAGCTCTACTGTTGTCAGTTCTGTGGACAGAGGAAGGAGGTTGAGGAAAATGCCCCCAAGTCCGAAATAGAAGTTGGACTAAATGTTATAAAGAGATGCAGTACCGATGGAAGTGACTTTGAGGTGAAATTGAAAAAGATGAGAAAAGTGAGTTCATCTCATTGTACAGACTTGGTTGGGGATGGCAATGACTGTGAGTCCCTTGACGTTTCCAATGATCTCCCCTTGACCAAAAGTAGTGGACAGAGGGAACATGATGCCAGTTCCATCAGAAAAAATGAATGCGCTTCAAATGTAGATAGTGAACTGTCTCCAACTGTTGTTCAAGAGGGTGCCTGTGTCCTGAATAGAGTATGTGATGATGATGAGCTGAATGCTGATTCCCTGAGAGATGCTTTGCAGTGTGGGAAATGCCTTGGCAAAATAGATGGCGATTCAGATGGAGGAGACCTCACCTTTCGCATGTCCATTAAATGCTCAGGGAAAGTGAGAAGATGGATGGATATTGCGGTAAGCCCACTTTTTATTATTTACAGTTACCTTTGCTCTACATGACATATTGATGTAAGGGAACTTGCACTTGCTGAGTATACTTTTATTTAATACTGATGTATTTTTGTCTTCAAACTAAAAGGTAGGGGGGCTCACGTGGCCTAAAGGTAAGGTGTTGGCCTCTCATTCAAAGGTCCCAGGTTCGAATCCGGGTAGCGACCGAAAAAATTTTCTTCTCTAAAATTGTCTCCTTTCACCTCCTTTCCTGCTCTCTAGCAATATTCTGTCGTCTGCTGTCGTCCCCACCCCTCACCTCCTTTGCCCCCTTCTCTGGGCTCCTGACTCTTTCTGCAGCCTTTCTACTGCTACTCCTTGACTCCTTCTTACAGCTGTCTTTCTGCCACACCCCTGATCTTCTGGTAGGAAAGATCTACACCTAGCCTTCTCGGACAAGGGCGAAAAATCTCGGAGGGCCCGTGTGCAAGTTGCGCACGTTTAAGATCCCTTGGTGGTCTAAAATCGATAAGAGTAGGCTTTGGCCGCCACCCGGGCAAAATTCAAAATTTGTTACCAACTGAAAATATTAGGTGTGTCCCGCGCGCTCATATGACCTTATGCAGTTGCGAGCGGCGTAAAACACTTTTATAAAAAACCAAAAAAAACAAAAAAACTAAAAGGTAACAATTTTATTTCTATTTTAAGTTTCTAAACTATCCTCATGTTGACTAAAAGTTTATATGAATATAAATGAAAAGACAAGGTTCATTGAGAGTTATAATTGACATTTTATGACAGGGCATAGTTTGGGTAATTTAGTAACTAAAACTGCCCAGAAATATATAATATAGCAAAACTAATTTTCTTGAAAACGATAAATTGTTAGTACGTGTTGTTGATATCTGCGATTCCAGTTTTTACCCTCCATCACTAATTCTAGCTTACGGTTATTATTGTTTATATTGCTGCTCATTTATATTATGTGATTGTAAGCCTACGTGTGTGTGCGGGTGTGTGTGTGTGTGTGTGTGTGTGTGTGTGTCTGTCTGTGTGTGTGTGTGTGTGTACACGTGGTGAAACACCAAACCAATGTGCCAGGATCTGGACAATAAAGATGTATCTTATCCTATCTTATCTAAAAATGTTTGTCAGAAGGATTTTGCTTTGACTCTGACCCAGTTGTTTTATCATCCCTCAGAGGCTATCAAGAGATCTTGCATGGCGTGTCTCCAAGGCATCTGGCTGGTCTTCCAGACTTAAAAATCCTGCAGTTGAGGTAACTCCAGTGTTTTGTTTTTTGACAGTTCTGAATTAAAACTAAATAAAAGATTTCTTTCCTCTAATGCATGACTGCATGTTCAAGTGCCAGTATGTTGCATGCACAATCTTTTGAGTTTTAGGTCAGTTAGTATAATATAAATCAACTGATTCATTCTGAGAAAAGGATAGTTCTAGCTGATTTTGTCTTGAGCTTTTGTCGAAGTGTAGCAAGCAATGGAGAGTTCTCTATATTGTAAAGTTTAACACTTTATGCTCAAACCAAAATGCTGTTTTTTTTCCCGTATTTTACTCACTTACATATGCTGCATGGATTTTTCGAGTTTCTCACCATCAGTTTGACTGAATTACTAAATCAACTCATATCAAAGCAAAATATGGCTTTACTTTGTCTTTTTAATTGAAACTAGGATTTAGCTCACTCTTTTAAAAATTATTTCATGTTCTTTACAACTGCTATTTAAAGCATTCATTACAATGATTAATTTTTGTTTTTGTAGATCTCTAAAGTGCTATCATCATTTTGTGCTTTTATAGTATATGGAAAGTTTTTTTTTTCTTTAGATATAGATAGAATGATTCTCAAGGATCTTAAAATTGAAATGCTGGGAAGAATACTTAGATAAAGACAGAAGAAAAAGTAGCCTTTATGGCCTAAAGCTATTTTTTCGTTATGGTAGTCCAGTGGTTAGGTTGTCGAACTCGACAACAGTAAAGTTTACACACATTTTCCTCAGTAAACCAAAGTGAAAATGGTAGGCTATCTGGCTAAGATAATTATCTTGTCTGTACATGTGATGTTTAAGTGCTTGTAAAATGGCAGTTTTTTGCACTGAATGCTTCCTAGTAAGCTGTGAATGTTACAGACAGTAGTGTCTGTCAGGTTCAAGAATAGATTAATTGTAAAGTGTGTAGTCTTCTTTCAGGCAAGGATATAATATATATATAACTGGCTTTGTTTTATTCATTTTCGTTTCCTTTAGTTGTTATTGTTTGTAAGAGGTTTTTTTTTCTTTCTTTTTATTATAATAATGTGATGTCATTTTTCAGGTATGTGTCCATATCTCAGATGATCATATGACTGCTGGAGTCCCTCTGACAAAGTATGGGAATACAGTAGAGTCCGCTTAAACATAAACCATACATGGTTGATCTGAAAACAGCAGTAAACCGCTGAAAATAAAATCCTTGATTTCTTTTCTTCGATTTGAGCAACCTCTCTAACCTGAAAACCGGGCTAAAATGGAGAAAATTCGGCAGTTCCTCAGATTCGAGTTTAAGCGGATTTCACTGTAATTTTGCTTTTAAAGTTTCCATTTTCCTGTTTGGTTTTGGGCTTAAATGTGACTATATTTAATGTAATTGTCTGTAATTTCAATTAGCATAGTGTCCGTCTTTGTTTCAGACTGTCCCACATAAGTGACAGTATTCCAGTGCTTCTTGGCACTTCTGTTTTGTAGGTCTTGAAATTGTAAATTTTTCTGTTGGTTTATTTTTTTGGTTTGTTTGTTGTTTTTTTCTGTACATGTTTTGCACCCCATCAACACAATTTAGGTAATTTAGTTTTGGAGGTAGGACTCGACCCTGCCTATCTGGGCTGACCTGGGCTGAGAGGGATACAACATCCAAGCAGAAAGACTGAGATAGATGCTTGATTAAAATTCTCCCCACATGGAAATTGAGATATTCAAAGGCAAAGTGCCTGATAGTTACATCAAAGATACTGGTTGTAAGAATTTCTCTTACATTTCAATTTCAAGACCACATATTTTACCCTTATTTTTAACTTGGTTTTCTTATAATCTCTTGAACTGATTTTTATAATTTTTATCAATATTTTTATTTCCTGATAATTTTCTCGTTTTTTAGAAAAAATTACTTGTGTATGTCTACAGTCAAACCTCGTTATACTACCCACCTACCTCGGGATGAGCATAAAGTTGGTGGTACAGCAGGGCTCGCAGTATAATGGGATAACAGTGATTGCTATCTTGACTAGTTATAGACTGGTAGAGAGTAGAGACAAATTACGGCCAGTCTTGCCTCATCTTGATCTGTCATGCAGGGTTGCCATGCCCTTCCCCATGACTTTGACATTTCATTCCAGTCTTTAAAAAAAATTAATATTGGCCAAAGCCTCCAGTAAAGCATTTTCATAAAGTGCGAATTAGGAGCAAATCGATATCAAGTGCTAGAAGTAAGCCTATCTGGCAGAGATGTGCTTGTAAAAGAGATTATCAAACAGTTACGGAATGTGTTCAATGCACAGTGTGTAGTGTGTACCTCTGGTGACCAATTCGCTGGTGGTATAGTGGGGTTAATTTACGCTAGTTTAATAAAGACTGTACAACTCCAGACAGTTGGCGGAGGATGGTGTAGAGATGCAAATACTGTGTTTATATATACATAAAATGTGTTCCTTTTCATCCATTGACAAAACTTAGGAGTAAGTGAGTAAGTGGGGCTGGCCATATAATGGAGGGGGGGGGGGGGTTATAATGAGGTTTGAGTGTATTTAATTTAGGGAGATAACAAGACAATTATTTTTTGTATTGCATTCTCATAGTCAGTTTGACTTTGATTGATTGAAACTTTTGCAGTTTTCAGGGTTTTGGCTTAAGTTCTGGTTCTACATGGTATTGTAATTTGTTTGTCTTTTGGTTTCAGGCTTCCACTCTCCAAAAGATCATATATAACAGATCCAGGTTTGAGGGCTCCGGTTGCTTGGATCATGTGTCATCTCGCTGAAGTAAAAGTATACCAAGCAGTAATTATATTATAATATAAGTACATAATATGTGTCAGGGCGTGGTGGAATCAGGCACTCGTCAATTTTTGGGCATATGGGGTTATTGGTATTAGTATTATCTTAAAGCCTGTTCATTTGCCTTCTTTTGGGGGAAAAAAGTATCCATCTATGTTGAATAGAAGTAGAAATATTTGCGATTGAAGGAGGTCAGGTTCGCTTGGTTTCAGAGGTAAAATTAGTGAGAAAATGGTTGCCAAAGTTTGGTAACTTCCATTTCCATAGCCTGAGGATCCTTGGCAACAGAAAATTTACATTTTTTGTGCCTTTACTCAATGCTTTTCAGTAAGATCCACACAAAAATGTGTTTTTAAACGAACATAAAAGGTGTTGAGCCCAAAAAAACTCAGAAAAAAATTGCCCATAGGCCAAAAAATGCTGATTTATATGATTTCATTATTTTGACGAGTGCCTGATTTCACCACGATGCCTCACATATGGTTAAAACAACAAGATACAATTTGCCCGTGTTATGAGTATGAAAAGTGATATGCTGACAAAATGACTTACTTCTCGCAATCCGCAAATGGAGATATTCGCCTAAAACCAGATACTGGGGTCAAATTTGTCAATCCTCAACCAGTTCTATTTTCTTCAAGTTCGACATGTTTTTTAATCATTTTTATATATAATAAACAATCCTAATTCAACCTTTAAAGTGTCTAAAATTGATTCGTCTTAAGGCAATCTATCCCCAAAATGTGTCAGTTCGAGGAAAACTATGTTGGAAATACAAGTGGCTTTCTGATGGGCAAACGTGATTATCTGAGCCTCAACCCCTGACGCGTTTGGTATCGATATATGCCGGTTTTTGAAAGATGAAATAGTGGCTAGTGTCCCAAACAATATTCAAAATATATATAACGCATAAACAGATTGTATTTGACCTTGACTACAACACAATACATGATTGGCCCTGACTAGTCACATGACTGGTATTTTAAACTGCTTGAGCAATTTGACAGCAAATTATAGCCGAATTTAATCTCTTTATGTCCATATGGCCCAAATCCAAGAAGTAACCCATTTTGTCATCGCTCTTCACATATATAACCAATGGTGGAGTACCGTTGTTACAGTTTGAAACAAACTGCTTTATTTGAAAACATAGTGATTGATGTCGGAAAAAGAAGCAATTTTTATACAAAGTATTTAAAAGCATCAAAGAAAGGCTTTATAAATCACTTCGCTGTAAACTCCCTCTCTATGAATACTCATAAAGTCCTTATATTAAAAAGATTTAAGCACTTGATTGCTCGTCTAACTACATGTCTGTGGTTGTTGCATCCTCAGGGAAGCCACTGTGTCCTTGACCCCATGTGTGGGAAAGGTACTTTATTATTGGAAGCTTGCTCAGAAGTGAAGGTCAGCATTATTATTCCCCATGTTGTCTTTGACTTACTACATTACTGTTATCTTCAACCTGTTTATTATGAAAATGTGCTGTTTGAAGGTCCTTCTGCTGCAAGGATGTGTGTTGTCTTAATAAACACTTTGAACTTGATCATAAGTATTTTTCAATTAAATTCTTAATCTTATGAACAGAGAACTGATTCTCCTTCTGTTGGTAATTACGAAAGAACATTGCCATGACTCAGCTCAATTTTGTTTCAACTGTGATGGAATGTTAGGTCATATGAACCATCCCTTGAAAGTTTACTGAATGTTAAAAAAAATTGCTTAATGATCAAGGTAGGCCTATACTATTTTTCTTTGAGACATCTCAAAAAGAAAAAATGTAATGTTTTAGTTTTTGATTTTAAAGTAAGTTTAGTTTCTAATTTGGAGGTGCAACTAGAGCATAACATACAAAGAATAGAAGGAAAAATAAGGACATTAGATGCTTGATAACAAAGAAGAAGCAAACCTCCCCAGTGCACCCAGAAGTGGGACATTTAGGAAAGTCAGTTTCTGTGTTGCTTTCATGTACTCATATATAATTATGCATACATTGTTTGCCTTTCTGGTTTCATTGCAGGAGGCTGAGTATTTTGGTACTGACTTTGATTCGACACAGCTAACTACAGCAGCTATAAATGTGAAGAAAGCAGGTTTTGTCAACAATATTGAGCTGTTGTCTGCAAACAGTCATAGTAAGTAACAATATCTTTGTCAGAGCCCCGACACTGACAGAAGTTCACGCCCTTAGAATGACAAGGCTCTAATTTGATGATGCATAGTTTTGAGATAATGGGTTAAAAAGATTTTCTCTTATAGCTGAAATGTTCTTAAGCATCAAAATACAGGTTAGACTGTCTCTCAAGCCTTTGAAGCTGTACACAAGGCATCTATGTCAGTAATTTGTGGTAATTTAATTCTCAAAAAGTGGTTGAACACTATCATTCTGAGGGCATGAGTTATTGAAAAGTTGGGACTGGAAAACGACTGAATTATCAATAAATCATGTAATGGTTAGCAATGTGTTCCTG
>NW_004798089.1:9611-29846 GCF_000002075.1 Aplysia californica | reverse complement strand
AAGGGAAGCAAACTGATACTGATGATTGTTCTGTTTGAATTTGTTTCCTTACAAATCCATCAGTAACTATTCTGGTTGAGTGGTTACAGTGTACACTTGCATTGTCAATGTAACTTTCAATTCGTTTTTAGAAAAGTTGCATTGTCTTTTTGAGTTACCATACAAGTGAGTGCTTTAATTTACGCAAAATTTCCGGAATGATTCCTTGTACTTCTTTACATTTTCAGAGTTGCCATTCCGCCATGAGGTATTTGATGTGGTTTTGTGTGATGCCCCTTTTGACCAAAAGCACAGTATCTCAGGCGATGCTGATGTGTTCTATTTCAAGTTTTTGTCTGAAATTTGCAGGTGATAAACATTTTCTCTGTGTAGATTATAAATAAATAAATGCATAACACCATAAGAGGCAGGTGGTAATCCATTTTTTTCCCCTTTTAAATCTAACGTATTTTTTTTTATGCTGTTGAAGTTTGATGTGTAATTTCTTTATTTTTTTTATTTTGCAGTTGAATTTTGATGCGTAAAATATTTTTCCCGTGGAAGTTTAGTGCTTGCTTGTCTCAGAATAGACTGTTTTTGGGGGGTTTTTTTTAGGTAAGTGTTTTACAGTGCTCGCAACTGTATAAGATCATATGAACGCGAGGTACGCACCAAACATTTTCAGTTGGTAGAAAATTTTGAATTTTGCCCTGGCGGCGTCCGAAGCCTACTGTTGTTGAATTTAGACCACCAAGGGATCTTTAATGCGTGCAACTTGCATGTGGGACCTCCAAGATTTTTTGGCTCTTGTCCGAGAATGCTAGGTGTTGATCTTTCCTACCAGAAGATCAGGGGTGTGGTTAAAAGAGAGCAGTGAGAAGGAACCAAGGAGTAGCAGAAGAAATGCTGCAGAAAGAGTCAGGAGCCCAAAGGAGGTGAGGGGGTGGGGGCAGAAAGTGGAGTCAAAAGCAGAGTCGAAAACAGATGACAGAACATTGCTAGAGAGCAGGAAAGGATGTGAAAGGAGACAATTTTAGAGAAGAAAATTTTTCGGTCGCTACCCGGATTCGAAATCAGGACCTTTGAATGAGAGGCGAACACCTTAACCTCTTGGCCACGAGAGCCCCCATAGACTGTTTGATATGCACATGACTTGGTCTGCTGAAATGACACTGGGGTGAAAAAAAGTATTCTAGAAAGGACCAGAACGTCTTTGGTCACATTCAGAATTAAAATTAAATAACGATCTTTCATATGCTTACATCCCACTGCATTTCATTGGCTGTCTGACTGATATTAACGTGATATTGACAATTTGTGTGTGTGTGTGTATGTGTGTGCACGCGAGTGTGTGTGAGAGAGAGAATGTATGTGAGTGTATTATATGTGTGTCGGTTCAATATATATAAAATATGAATGCTCTACCCATGTCTATCAACATAATGACCATGGCCACACTGACTCGCTCTGACTCACAACTTTGAAAAGTAATAACAAAATGTTCTTTGTCATATGAAATGGAAGTGTTTCAGCTTGTCTTTCTTGTCATCTAAATAAGACTAGATCATTTATGTTCCTTTTCTTTAAACAGTCGGGGGATAGGGTGTAAGTGTAGTTACAGGAGAATAGAATAATATATAATACTAATACTAATGAAGCCACGTTCACTATTACTGATTTTTTTACTCTAAAGTGGATTGTCCTGTTTCAGAGTACTGAGACACAAAGGTCGATGTGTTCTCCTCACAAGTCAAGCCCTAAAAGACAAAGTACAGTCTTTCATGGCGCGCGATCAAGACATTTCCAAAGAGGATTGTCATCTGTCTGAATTCAGCCGTCCTCCAGAGCATGATGCCACCCTGGGAAACCAGTGTGTACAGTTGTGGTTGGTCTCAGAACATTATGTAAAACTTGGAGAAACTCATGCTTGCATCATGGTTTTGAATAAACTATGAAGTGCGCTCACCATAACAATATCTTTTGTTTTATCTTTTTAAAAAAAACTTAAACTTGTTGATTTCTGAGTAGCTAAATAGGCCAGCGTCAACTGACTGATTCATGTACAGTCCTTCCTATTTTCATTCTGATGTAATATATTTGTTGAGAGTGTTCTCAGAGTATATATCTTATGCCATCAGCAGTCTAATGGTTAGATTACCAGACTTGTAATCGTGAGGTGACTAGTTCAGGGATTTAAGGCTCATCTTAGTTGGCCTACAACGTTGTGTCCTTGAGATGAGTGCTCAACATAAATTTTTCCTTTCGGTTTGGTCCTAATCGGAGATGTACGTTAAATACTAAGGTCCTATTTGATATTAATTTTTTTTGTGCAGAGATCAAATCTGAAACAAATGAATCCTTCTTTTTTATACACCAAAAAAATCCCATAAAAAGTCTGAATTTAGAAGAAAAAAAAATAATTTTCATGATGATGGCTGCTACTTGCATTTTTTTATTTTAGCCTGGATTATTCGGCATCTTCCAATCGAAATGCTTTGGCAGGAAATCAACCGTATCCCACATTACTGTGAGGATGAGATTGTCCTCATCGCACTCAAAACTCTAATAAATGGTTAAGTTGCACACATACTGTTTTTGATAAATCAGTTGGACAATGGCCGCATGTTGCCAAGAAGTAGCTCACAGTAAGACTGGACTGCCATAAACTGACAAAATGCCTTTTTTTAAAATTCACAGCAGTTTTGAGATACAGAGAGGCTTTTTGTCAGCACAACTTTAAAAAAGGCGTTCTTCCAGAACCTGAATTTTAATTTATTTAAAAACTAGTCACAGATTCACTTTGATTTTTTTTCACACGAGTAGGGTAACTGATCAGACTTTCAATTTAGCAAATAAAAAAATTTGGCACTAAAAATGAAAAAGAGCGTTTGTCAGCTGACAGCAGAGTGGTAACACTTAGAATGCAGTGGAGTCTGCTTGAACCAAACATTTAAGGCCTATAATCCAAAAACGGCGGAAAACCAAAACACAAAACCTTCGATATAATTTTCTTCTATTTGAACACCCTCTGAAAACCGAAAACCCTGCTAAACCCAAGGCAGTCCAGCAGATTTTGGTTTAAGCAGACTCCATTGTATGTCAAAAGAGCAGACAATACAAGAGTACCCACCAGCCAACCACATCAACACTATTGTAACAAACATAATAACAGGGCCCAAATTAAAACACAGACACAATCTGGAATATTTCCTTTCATCATTTTATTTTTATTATCCCGCTTACTACACCATATCTCTGATCACAGTACAATAAATGTAAAGGTGGAATTGGGAGGTTAGAGATAGAATAATAGAACTGTGCAAAGTAACATACAAAAAGAAAATTTGTATCACGACTGTGCTCATGGCACGCAAAGAATCGATGGAAGTAGGTTACAGCAACTCTAGCTTGCACCTGGAGCTCCCCCCCTCCCCCCCCCCGGGAGTGGGCACTAAAAATAAATGAACTTCATTAGTAGAATTATTATTAGCAAAATTTTATGAACTCCTCCCTGTATTAGTGCTGGGTACTATTCTATCTTTTCCCAACTGGTACATCCACACAACTGAAGGCTGGGGTCTTATCTAGAGACAATAGCTTCCTTTCTTGGGAACTAAAATTTACCTCCACTTTAATGGATTGTGTGGATGTTGAAGAGACAAAATGCCCCACTGTCTTACATCCACCCCCCCTCCCTTTCCCTGAGAAAAAACAAAACAAAAAACCCCCACTACTTTTCCCCATGCTCAAGCAGTGCCCACCTTGGGTATGTGCCCTTTGAAATCTTGGTTACACATCTGATTATAGGAACAAATACCTCTTCCCAAAAGAGAAAAAATAATGCTGTATAAAGTGCACAATGCTTTTTTATACAAAATACAGTATATCCACTTTTATCGACATCCAGTTTATCGACATTTTGACATATCGACATATTTTCCAATTACGAAATTTTTCCTTCAATATCTTCAATTTCTCTTCTATCGACTTTTTTTTTTTGGCCCACTCTGCTTTATCGACATCCTTCCTGGGTACCTGGCGAAGCCCACGAACATAAATGGGGGAAAAAGCCCCACTAACGCTCAATGCATAGTTTTTCATTAAGTCCGCATTCCCGCCAAGTAGCCTATTATATCAACACACCAGGCTTTAGTTGGTCATGTAGGACCAACACAGAGTAGTTTCCAACGCAGTACAGTGCCTCTCAGACGTGAGCGTCTCGCATGCTGGGCATCACCTCCCTACCTCCACTCCTGATCGCTCATTCCCCTTCCCCATCCCGTTCTCAGTCTGTCGTTGGCAAGAGCCACGAGAGCCACGGTCAGTGAGTCAGTGCCTCACCTTTCCATTTTCCCCTGCAAGCGCCAAAAACATGCCCTACAAGGATGCTACAACAAAGTTTGCGCTGGTGTGTAGTGTGCGCCTCGCATTGGTCTTTGGTACAGTAACTCCAACACCCCCCCCCAACTGCCTCTTATTGGTTTCAAGAATCAAGGGAGGCAACCAGCTTTAAAAAGTAGTGTTGTCTTTTACCATTGAAATCCCCTTGTTTTTTCCTCTTTGGCTTTATATTTTCATTTATCGACATTTTTATATATCGACATCAAATCCACTTCCCAAAGCATGTCGATACAAGCGGATTATACTTTATACACAAACATACTGCTTGTCTGTAGCTGTTGAGGTAAAGAAAAAAAAATTGACCACAATGCAAGTAACCCACTGACAGCATTTGGAAAAAACAAAACAAATGGGACCTATCACAGACCTATGCAGCTTATAATATCCACTAATGCAGTAGTCAAACTGACTACTGCAGGGATAAAGTGATGAGCTCTGACTTTATCGTATACAGTTTCTATTTTCATGAAAGGAGCAGAAAAAGGATGTTAACTAACCCAAACCACTAACAAGAACATCACCTGCTAGTTCTGATGTCAAAACATCAGTAATACTTAGTAGGCTTCAGAGGACTATATCTCTTGGTAAGGTAAAGTTTTCTGCTTTGCTCATTGTGTTCCATATTGAGACATGGATAAGTACATCACATTTGCCAGAGAGAAATAAACAGATAACAAAGAATAAGTAAAACAACAAATAACAAGGTAACCCCATTACAGCCGGGCATGGAAAATTCGAAATCACGGAATTTGATGTAATAAAAATTTGAATTTCACAACATGTCAAGCTTTTTCAAATGCAATTCTTTAAATAGATCAAAAGCGACTCCGAGTGATCTTAGGATTTTGATAGAGCAGATAGAACAATTGGTTTCTGACCTCATTGTCTTAGTAACTCAAAACAGCCAAAAATGTCAGATAGGACTTTGTAATTCTGAGTCTGAGCTAGCCATTTGTCAGTCCCCAACGTGTTTGAGTTATCCGTGCTCGACTGTACATATATATTATTATATACCTTTTTTTCCCCACAGTGTGGAAAATACAAATATGACAACAATCCGTGCAACCACAAAACATACATTTAATAAAATTAATACCAATGTGTTGATAACATGATTGAGCCTTGTCCCGGAGGGCAGTGATTGCAATATAATATATTTACATAACCAGGAAGGGGAGATTTTAATGGAACCAGGTGACAGGTGGTACTAAAAACGCATTTTGAAAAAAAAACCCAACATCGAGCTTTCTTTTTTCTTGTAATTAGACTGAAACTGCCTCTTTACCTCTTCCCCCCCAGAAGTAGAATACAAAATTTAAAAACATTTTACTAACCAACAAACCAAAAACATGAGACTGTTCAAATCCCTCAATTTTTCAAATACTTTATAACTTCCGAAAATCAGAAAGTAGTCGTATAATTACCTACAGACCTTTACTTTCAGAAGTACACACTGCATAGGCTTTGGATGGGCTTTGAATACAACCCAGACCATGCATGATGCGGTGGAATCAGGCCCTCGTCAAATTTTGGCATGTGGAGTTATTGGTATCATCTTAAAGATTGTTCAGTTGTCTTGCTATAGGTGAAAAAAAAATGCCCATCTATCTTGAATTAAAGTCAAAACATTTGAGACTGAAGAAGGTAGAGCTGCGTAGAATTAGAGAGAAAATGGCCGCCAATGTCTGGTTATTTCCATAGCTTGAGAGTCCGAGGAAAAAGAAAACTTACATTTTGTGTGCCTTTTATCAGTGTTTTTCATATAATCCACCCAGAAATGGGTTCTTAATTGGACAACAATGTGTTAAGCCAAAAAACAAAAATTAGACAAAATTTGCCAAACTGGCAGAAAAAAGCCAGTTTCTTCAAATGAATTATTTTGACGAGCGCCTGATTTCACCACACTGCCTCACAAATACTTCCCCTATAAGAAAAGTACATTACACAACAAAAGTTTCCAAGCAAGTGCTCAGTAAGTAGTTCTCCACATTACAGTCAAACCCTAGTGGCAAATTAATAAATGAGCTACACTTTTTTTAATGCCGACTGACGAAAGTAACAAGCTGTAGTGACTTCGCTTGCAGGAATCCTAAGATCATCCCATCACGGTTTAGATGAAGGGAAATAACTCACTATAATATTATCCATCATCTAGTCATGACAGAGTTATTTTCCTTGGTATTGAGAAGTTGTGATTAGTTTCACATACCGCTAAATAATAATAATAGATAGCATTTGTATGGCGCAAATCCCCGCTCAACAGCAAGCTCTATGCGCTTCACAATCTATACTATTACCCCAGCAGACCTGAGAGCATTCTGAAACTTCCTAGGAAGCATACAGAGCAAGTGGCCATTTATAGGTGCTAAAACACTAACATACTGACAAGACCTTTCGCTGTGTATGGCCGGGTACCCATTCACACCAGGGTGAAGAGAGGAAAATTCGTGTAAAGTGCCTTTCCCGAGGACACAACGTCGGGCCCACAGCTCAAACCCCCGAACCCGCAACCTCACGAATGCGAGTCCGGTAGCCTAACCACTAAGCCACAGACGCCACAATTCATGCTAATCCAAAGGTGCAGGGGTTTGACTAAATAAAAAACACAAAAAGTTGGCATAATCAAAGTGTCAGGACGCATAAACCACATTAAGGCCAAATTGCCACTGAAAATTAATACATCATACAACAGTGAAATATCTCAGTCTAAATTTCAATTTCTGGTTACTGATAATTTGAAAGAGTTTCACCACAACAACTCTGTGAGAAAAGCACAACACAAACAAACTTATCAAAATCATGACCTTTTGAAACATCAGCATCATTCCACCACTGTTTTTTTAAGCTTTTTTTTTCAAAGGAAGGACAACATGAAACAGTAAAACTGTGTAAGATGCTCCATGATGTCTTCATTCGAATAACAGTCATCTGGAAACCCCTAGAAATTGATTTAGGCGATTGTGAAATGATGCTGATGATATTCAAGTTTCTAATTTTACAACTCATGTTGCCATGTGAAGCTCTTGAACAAATGTATTTCTGAAAAGTTTCCATTACATTGTGGGTCAGAGTTTTCTTTGTACTTTGCAGTATAGTTTAAAAGACTATCACATCGATTAGATAAGAGGCATATATGTGTCTACCACCGGTTTGTTCAAAATCACCACATCTATGAACTCACCTTTCAGAATCGTACTGTTTACATGATACAAAGTGAAATAACAGTATGAAAAATATATTCTGCAAAACCCGCTTTAAAGTAAAAGAGCTGGATTTCTAGTGAGCGAATATGCACCATTAATTTGTATGCTTCATGTTTTCTTTGCATAGTACAGAGACAAGAGAATAAGTTTCCATGAAAGAGCAAAGTCTCCATTTTGTAAGGCACTCTCTTGTTTACAAGCTAAACTGTTGTTCCACTCTGTCTGCCACCATTTCTGCTATGGCCAAAGAGGAAGTTGCTGCAGGAGACGGAGCGTTGCGTACATGGAGAATGCGTTGGCCCAAGTCCCCAGTGCCTGCATCAAACACAAAATCGTCCACCAGTGTTCCTTCTCGATCCAGAGCCTGAGCCCTCACTCCAGCTGGTCCCCTAAAAATAAGGGGAAAAAAAATAGATAAGAAACCAAAGACTATGCACCATAAGTCTAGTAGGTGAATATTAGATTGAGGAGCAAAAAACTTGGGTCCGACTATTAAAAAAGGGAATTCTTGAACTTGATTTGTTTGAATAGTTGTACTCAAGGCTCAACACTAGCTTTTTATGAGAGAGGGAATTTAATCAAAGCCAATGATTTGAAAAAAACCTTACTATGACTAAATTAGCACTATTTCTCTTTAACCTCCTCCACACACACACACACACACACGCACCCGCACACTCCCAACTCCCCTTTTCAACAAAAAAATAAAAATTGTAGTGTCAAGTTTACTGCTTACACTATGATCATGTATTTTCATAATTAAGACTTTTCCCTAAAATAACAAAAGATGCTTCTCAATGCAGAGTGGGATTTCTTTAGTCTGCTTTAAACTACATATCTCATATCTCTCAGTTCATTTCTTCACATTTCATTCCTATTTTTAATCATAAAGCACGTCAGTTTTATTTTCTTTTTAATAAATATAAACTGGTACAAATCACGTCATCCCTCTACTCTTTGAGCCGCATTCAGTACATAGACACATGGGCAATCTAATTATTTTCTCTCTTTGTAACCGCAACAGATGAAGAAACTCTTTTACAACTGGACAGAGTGACTAGTGTCCATGATGTTCCAAACATCTCTCTAGCAATTACCGACATGCATGGTGTCTACATATTATTATCATTTCAGCTAGATGCAGACCTGTGGCAGGTTATTACATTCCTTCCAATCCATGGAGGAGAAATCATCAATCTTCAGCAGAAGGTGATTCGCAGGTGTTCCGGTGTTGTTTGCTCCTTCTTTCCTATCAAACAACTATCTTTATTTCTAAATCTTTCCTCTATCTTTTATTTGTATGTTGCTCTCAGGTAACACCTCTAATCCTCGGCATTTATATGGCCTTATTGTGTTGCATGTGCCATTAAATTCATACATACTAAACTTCCGCATCTCTGCTTGATTTTTTCTTGTAAATGAGACGAAAATAGACACATCATCTTGTGGTGCCAGTTTAGTTTAAAAATTTCTTCAGTTTAGTTTTCATAAAAGTTTTACGGCACTTGAAACACAATAAGTTCTGAAGAATAGAGACGTTACAAGAGAGAAACAAAAACAAAAAAATTAGAAGAGATAAGGATGATAGATGTTTCATAGGAAAGAAGGAGCAAATCACACTGGAACACGCGGTAACTACCCACGTCATTTCTGAATAAGTTCAGGCACCAGCATGACATAATATTTGCCTGAGAAGAGTTAATCTTACTCACCTAGAAACATCCTCTGGTCGAAGACTTGGCACAAATCTCTGAAGCTGTTTTACTTGAGCTCTTATGTAGATGCCTTTATACATTTCCATTAGTCCGTACGACAGGTGTTTGTATGCCAGTTTCCGGAGACCCCTACAAGGAAGATTGTAATTTGAACTTGTACTCATATATGCTGCAGACGAGTTTTGCAATAAATTTGACAATGAAAAACAATTTAAAATGTAATCTTACACCCATTACTGCATACATAGATCCATTTACTTTAATTTGTGGATTGATTTTATAACAAAAGAATATAGCACCTGATATAAAAATTAAAGGCAACATTACATTAGGCCTACACCAGGATATAAGTCAGAGAAACTGTAAATTAAAAAAAAGGAGAAGATGACACGTCAGAAGAAGGTAAAAAAGAGGAGGAGTACTTGGGCTTTGCTTAGAGTCCATAGGTATGAGAATCATATGAACTCCACTGTGTGCACTGTAAGCCCACCTGAAACTGAGAGCATCTGCCAAGTCAGGCAAGCTGATCTGTGTGTATCCGTAGCCTTCTCTCTTGAAAGCCAGCACAGCATTAGGTCCTAGCCACACACTACCGTCCATGCGAGGCGTAAAGTGAACTCCGAGGAAAGGAAACCTCGGATCGGGCACCTGAGATATAAAGAAACATTGTTGTTTCACATGCTACGGAGTCTCCTTTCAATAAATTTGTTGGAACTAGGTTTTTTATTCATAAAAAATGAGGTTCATTATGGGCATTTTAATTTTTTTAAAAGGGGAATGACCAAAGCAACTCAATATTGTCATAAATTCCATACACAATTCAGGACTAGCACTAGCACCACCGAGACACAGTGCAAAATACCAATCATTGCTCTGCTTTGTTGGTACTACTACTACAACATGCCTGGTCTAACCTGAAAAACACATGTTGCCCAAAATTTACCGACAAGGGTTGGGGGGGGGGGGGGGGAGGGGGGGAAGGGGCAAATTGACTACAAGTGCTAGCATGCAGAGTCATGTGAGGGATAAACAAAGATTATTACCGCACAACTACTGAGGAAGTGTAGTGGGCCATGAACAACATGTACCTCTAGCAGCCAGGTCACTGGCAGGGTCTCAGTGCACATTTACGTTAATTTAGTATGGACCATAAAATCTAGACAGCAGAGGGATGGCAGTTTAAAGAAGTGAATAGTATATTTACATTCGTATTCCTTTTCAAGCATTGACGAAATCTGACAGTAAGCGGGGCTAACGGTATAATAAGGGGCAATATAACAAGGTTTGACCATAATCACGGAAAAGACTAAAACATTTGAGTACTTGTCTTAAGTGAAGAAAGCTGTATCTGATTTCAGTTGACACACACCATCAAACAGTATTCAACCGTCAGAAATACACATTGGTCATCTGATTTTCTTTAAGACACAGCAGTAAAGACCCAAATCATCAATTTTCAATTACCCTGTCAATGACCATAAGTCTATCCAATGTACCAATCAAAGGATCTAACTAAAAGAAAAAAAAAAAGAAAGAAAAATTAATAAAAGAAAAGAAAAGAAAAATACAAAATAGAAAGAAAATAAACATCAAAGTCTGAATGTGTGATGAATATAACGACATCCCTTTCACACCTGCTGACCCTGCAAGGTCATACTTTTTACTGTTCAAGTCCCACGGTAGTCATACATCTGAAGAAGAGGATCAATGCATGAGAAAGAAAAGTGATTTAAACCAGGTTGACGAGCTGCAATCTAGTTTGATTTTTTTATGAAACATTTTCAACAGGAGAAGAACTCCCTATTTCAAGAGCAGATACGGTTGAAATTGTCTAATACTATGTGGGCATTGGCACGATCGGGTCGGGTCGGTCTGCTCGCCAGATTGAGGGCGCACAGCGGTGATCGAGGCGCAAACGGATCGCCTGACTAATCGTCTAAAAAACAAACGTGGCGACATGTCAGGCGATCGACCCGACGCGACCCAATCCAATCCGCAATGGGCACCCGGTATAAGACAAGTCACCAATTGTCGAGGAGAACAGAGGCCGTCCTAGAGAAGTGAACATCATACACAGTGTAATTATAATGTAAAATAAATA
Organism: Aplysia californica; assembly: GCF_000002075.1. NCBI lineage: Eukaryota > Metazoa > Mollusca > Gastropoda > Aplysiida > Aplysiidae > Aplysia > Aplysia californica. The sequence goes on along the minus strand of NW_004798089.1, from coordinate 18,447 downwards.
CAAGGGGGGGAAAGGGAAGTGGCGTTTCGTACAGGTGATTGACATATATAGGTGGCCGCTAGAGAAAGTTTGACTGTATTAGCATTATGTAAATTAGAATCAGATATCTCACGACTTTGCAAGCAATGACTAGCTGCACAATACTCCATTTAAATAACCGGAACATAATCTGATAGATATTTAGTAGAAGCTTACCGGGTAAATGTTTCCTCTGACCAAATCTTCCTTTTCTGGGGACAAGAGCAGGTACTCTCCTCTAAAAGGGACAATGCGAGGCACAGGGTCACAGCCAGACTTTTCTGCGAGTTTGTCCGAATGAAGACCACCGCAGGTGACAACATGGCGACAGCTCAAAGATGGGTTCTGTCCATTAAAAAAAAAGTGTATAGAGAGACTAAGGTGAAGCAAAATAAAGTTGAACAAGACAGACAGACAGGATATTTTTTACTCTTGCAAGTAAGAAGTCTACAGATTTCACTGTTTCGTTAAAAAAAATTGTAGTAGTAGGCCACACTCTCATTGCCTCTCGTTTGCAAGCAAGTTTGATATTAACCCCCCAAAAAATTGAAGTTCATAGCTTTAGGTGCAAAGCATAAACAGCAGCTCTATAGTCCTATCTAACCAATGTGCGGAGGTACAGATGTAACTTGTAAAATTAGACTTCAACATAAATATTTCTTCAGTCTGTGATGTGCCATGACCGATACTCAGAGACCGAGGAGAAAAATTACAAAAAAGAAGTGATCCACATGTCTTTGAAGAAATGAAAGTGAAAACTGAAAATGTGCTTTGTTACATTGTGTGAAATACAGCAATACACATGTTACGGGTCCATATAAATAAAGCAATGCACCCATTGCAGGTCCATGTAAATAAAATCTTAAGTTTATGGTTTCTGAAACAATCCAAATAAACTACAACATTCACAAACAATGTCATTCATACAAAGAAATACCCAACCTCCTGGCTTTTCCCTTCAATGACAACAGGGTGATTGAGGCCTGAAGAACCTCCCTCTTCTGAACTTTCTGCTGCTATGTCGAACTTGGTCACTTCAAAATTTGTGTAGATAGTGCCCCCACGTTTTTCAAACTCTTTGCCGTAGTATTTGGTGACTAGTCCCCAGTCAATGATTCCTGTATGAGGGGAGTGGATGGCTTTGAGACCCTGTAAAACAGAATATAATAAAAAGGTATAACAAATCAATGGTGCTGTCAGTCTAAAATAGGAAGGAGCATGTGAGCAAAAATAAAAGGGAAGAAAAGAGTTACAATTTTAATCAAAAGAACGCTAAAATAAATAAGTCCATATAAGAGAGACACCACACTAAGAAAAAGAAAAAAGTAGCAAGCAGGAAAACAAAACAGAATAAGAAAGGCATGAAAAAATAGAAGAAATATGAGAGAAGGTAATCGATGAGAAAACAGAATAATGATTTCTCTATCAGTTTTCTAGCTCTGAAGAGAAGTAGCTATTGGAATCTTTAAGCAAGGACTTCACATTCATGATTTTTTAAAGTAAAAAAATAACATGGTAAAATTATTTTTTTGAACTGGCAAAGATTGAGATCAGCTTTATTCTTTTACTGTTTTATATAAAGTATCTACAAAGACTATGCACCTATTACATTTTTGTCATGACCTTTAGCAATTTTTTCCCCCCTAAAAAATATGAAAAACTGTGGAAACAATGTTTGTGGAAAATACAGATAAAGGGCTTTGTAGCAAAATGGGCAATCTGTAATTTTCAAATTTCTGGACTTTCCCTTCACAAGCAAAACCATTAATCTATATTGCTTCAAATACTTGTACAGAGAAACTGAAATCTGTTGGACCATCGGTTTTTCTTTGGTTTAGCTAAATTTTTTGTTTACAAAGGTTGCCCAGTTGCGAGCGCCGTAAAACCCTATACTACTACTACTACTACTAAAGGTTGCCCAAATAGACGAAATAAAATCAGGCATTTTGTTTTCTGTCACTTCATCATTGTGTTTGGATTAAACCTGTTTGGTTTGAGCAGAGTCCACTGTATTCTCCCTCAAACGTGCTGTAACAAATTGTGAATAAAATAATCAACTTTTCGTATGTCTTTCAAAAACTTAATGCATTCTGTCACAACACCCTTCAAATATATAATTTCATTTTTAAACATTAAATTATCTAGCATGTTTCAACTTGACGCATTAATTGCAGTTGTTTTTAATATTGAGTCAAATCTATCTTGACAAGTTACCCCCCCCCCCCCCCAAATAATGTTATAAAGAAATTTCATAATGCACAAAGCATCTATTGTATCATCCATAATGATTTACATTTCTAGAGAGAATTATTGCACATTTACCACACAGTTTGGCTCAATGTCCTTGATCTCATCAGGTCCAACCATTCTCAAATCCTTGACACCGTTTTTCTGACCTCGTTCAAGAAGACCTTCTAACCTTGACACTTCATCTGGATCAACAGCAACAATGAGCTGAATAGAGAGAGAAAAGCTAGTAAGGGGAAATCATATTAGTCCAATGAATATGCATTGAAAAACTTTATTTAAAATACGTATAATATGTAGTGTTTACGTCACGTATGTAACACGATAGGAAAACATTTGCCTGACACACTGATAGTTTTATGAGGCAGGAAAGTATCTATGTCTCTCTCCATCTTCCATAAATCCTTACCTCTAAGGCACCCAAAATATGACATGAAAAAGGAAGTTACATTTTTTAAAGAGATTTTATGAGCGATATTAAGTTGTACACATGAAATACATAATTTGTATCATACTGAAAGATACAAACCGCACCAGTAATTCAACAAAGACCTACAACTAGGCAAAAGATATTCTCTTGCTGCTAACCATCCTTCTGCAATCCCACATACCATCCCTCAAACCAAACATTGATTTTAACTATTATTTTTATAAATCAGAAAGCCTACAAAGATCCCATTATATTATTACAGAGTGAACAGCTTACTTGCTAATGACCACGTCCAGCAAGGAAAAGGTCTTTTCTCATTTACTTACTTTCCCACATTTTTTGTAAGGAATCTCATGCTCATCACAGTACTTGTAGGCCATGTCCAAACCTTTGACACAAAGCTTTGCCTTGAGAGATCCCGGGGCATAATAAATGCCAGCGTGGACCACACCACTATTATGTCCACTTTGATGAGCGGCTGTTGAAGCAAATTGTCAGAGAATGTTGATCTGATGTAATTACTAAAACTGAAAAGTATGTGTCACTTTAAGCTTGTAAAGGCCTGTATATATGCAATTATTATTGTTTAAAAAAAATTTTTTTTATAATATTGAGTTCTTAAAGACCTATCAATGAGGAACTAATAACCAGATCGCAAAAGCTGGATTCCAAAATCATAGGTCAAAATTGTCTTAAATGTTCCCCCCAAAAAATAATACACTGCCAGAAACTTTGTGCCACAGTTAATCTTTTTTTAAAATGTGGGTGTTTTAGATCAATTAGGACGCAAGCTTTGACCATGATATCAGGGTCAACCCAGGGTGAGAGGGATAGAGAGGGATGCAATCATAAATGTCCCTGCAGAAAGATGGATATACTTGACAAAACCTCTCCCCACCCAAGAATTCAACTTCTTAGGTCTTTTCTGCACACAATTGTGAAACCCATAACCACTACACCACAGACACTTCTTTTAGGTAGCTACTGGAAAACATAATATAATTTCTTAAAAATGTAGGCCTACTTAATGCTTCTGACAATGCAGTGCTCTGGAAGGAAAATGCAAGAAGTCAGACAAACAAAATCACAGATCATAGATGTATTAAAATAGGGATCATCTCACAATCTCATCAGAATAATCTCTGCTTGCTATTAAAGCTACATATGCAAGAGCCCTTTGAGATGTGCAATTCAATAAAGTGCCTTAGACTGGATCAACCAATGAAATTTGTTGCAAGGTGTTGAAATTAACCAATTTTTGCCATTGATACATTAGAAATCTAACCGTCTTAACCTCAGAATCTTCTGCTCCCCTATCCATGCACTCCTCATCTTCCCTCGCTGCCTGAACTAAATAACAAGAGCAAGATGAGGAGGTGTTGGAATGCGAAAAGACATTGGCCAAAAGTCCAAATATATCCACATCACATTAATTGTGGATAGGATATCATTAGATAAAGAAGATAAAGGAGATAAAGAAGACCAGAAATACAAAATCTAGAATGTTTAAATGAGAGTCACTCTTCTAACACCTTTTGCTGACTTGACTCATCGGTGGGGCCGAGTCTTAGTATACGTACTTACCCACAGCTCATGAGTGCACACATGCTTGCCAGGCTTTGTAAAAACCATTAACAATAAAGACCCAAGTAGGGAGGACAACTGAACTTTTGTGCTTATCATAGCTTCACATGGTTAAGTTACATACTTTACAAAGCGCATGTGCATGACTCAAGCATGCAGCATAATTATAGCAGAAAAAAGCAACAAGCATTTATTTATTCTTTGCACACCTTGACGAAATAAATACCCCTTAGAGAGAGGGCCAAAGTACATACCCAGCTCATTCTCTTTCTCAACCACAGCAAGTTTGAGATCTGGATGTCTTATAATCAGCTCTTGGGCTGTTGCCATGCCAACGATGCCTCCACCCACAATGACCAGATCATACTGATGTTGCTTATTTTTCCTGATGAATACAACAAAAATCAAAATCATTTTTATCTGAAAAGGAACAAGTTATGATACACATTGATACGTTTAGACACCATCTATTATATCACATCTTAGGACCCATGGATAGAGCTGAGTAATTATGTGGGGTTTTTTAAAATTATCATTTTGTGTGTGTGTGTGACTGTGTGTGTGTGCGAGTAGAAACACTTTACGTCGAAAAACAGGATGTAGACGCCAGAAAGTAATTTGAATCAGGTTTAAGAACCTATTATAATGATCACAAGCGGATAGCTAGAGAATGACAACTTAACGCCACTGGCCGATATTTATAGTAACAGTCATCTTATTTGACCTCACACGGGAGGTGCCCGCCGCGTCATCTGATCGTGATTAGAAAAATAATGATGATTTTGCGTAGCGCATGGTTTGCATAGGCAGTTTCCAAGCTCCTTCTCCTTATAGTTCTACTCCATCTGCAGCTCAGTGTCCTATTGAGTCTAATCTCTTGTAAGTGCTTAATTTCTTGTGCTTAAAAAACTTTTTAAAAAGAAACGATCCGGATCGAAACGGTCGATCATTTATTGCACTGAACTTTGTTTGAACTTGCTTTCGTATCCAAATTGACATAGGCTTACTCTTAGTCTTCTTCTTCTTCTCAGTTTACGTAGTGTACAGCATCAGAATCAATCTGGGCGGAAGAAAGGTGCTGCACAATCACAGACAACTGAACTGAACAACAAAGTTGCAAAAAAAATAATCCGAGTCAGAAGGCTGCCGTCGTGCAGTCGTGTTGCCACCATGACTGACAAAGTGGGAATCCCTCAATGACGTCAAACAAGATGGCTGTTACTATAAATATCGGCTAATGGCGTTTAGTTGTTCTTCTCTAGCTATCCGCTCTTATAATGATCTGCTCGACTCTGCTCATAATGTGGAACTCCTCCAAGGGATTACGTTACACTTTTATACATAAAATTTCTGTTTTCCATAAATAAGTGTTTTACGGCTCTCGCAACTGCATAAGGTCATCGGAGTGTCTTACGTACATGGTACCCGGGCACCTAGTCTCAGTATCTTACGTACATGGTGACCGGACACCTCGTCTCACCTAGTCTCAGAATCTACGTACACAGTAACCGGGCACCTAGTCTCAACGTACACGGTAACAGGAATAAAAATAAATCAATATTTGTCCTGTGCTGTCACTTGCTGAAAAAAAAGAAAAGTCATACAAGCGTCTTGTCGGGCTCGCCATCGTGACCGGTCAGTGAGCCTGTGCGTGCGCATCATATTGTGAGTACCGGTTAGGGTCACCAAAGTTCATTCAAAGTCTGTGTGCTGCGAAGTATAGGGCTCCGGAATGGGGGGATTATTTACTTTTTTAAAGGTACAGTCGGGGGAGGGGTGGGGATGGAGGCAACACCGGATGACAAAAATTGAACTTGGAGTTCTGAACTGCCCGGTTACCGTGTACGTGACACTGAGACTACGTGTCCGTTTGCCGGTTACCGTGTACGTAGATATTGAGGCTACATGCCCGGTTACAGTGTATGTAGACACTGAGGCTAGGTGCCCGGTTACCATGTACAAGACACTCCGTAAGGTCATATATGAGCGCGCGGGACACGCCAAACATTTTTCAATTGGTAGCAAATTTTGATTTTGTCGAGGTGGCCGCCGAAGCCTTCTTATCGATTTTGGACCATCAATTACGGATCTTTAAAATGCAACTTGCACACAGGACCTCCGAGATTTTTCGCCCTTGTCTGAAAAGGCTAGACTAGATCTTTCCTACCAAAAGATCAGGGGTGTGGCTGAAAGACAGAAGTAAGAAGGCACCAAGGAGTAGCAGTAGAAAGGCTAAAGAGTCAGTTCACAGGAGCCCAGTGGAGGGGGCAAAGGAGGTGAGGGAAGACAGTGGAGACAAAAGCAGACGACAGAATATTGCAAGAGAGAAGGAAAGAAGGTGAAAGGAGACAATTTTTAGAGAAGAATATTTTTTCCGTCGCTACTCGGATTCGAATCCAGGACCTTTGAATGAGAAGCGAACACCTCAAAAAACCTGCCTCTCTGCCTCTATGCCACGAGAGCCCCCATATTTTTATACTATCGTTGAATGAAAAATGCTTTCACTAATGCAGAGATGACAGAAACATCACGTAGATCTCTAGACCTATGCACTTTCCTTTGTCTTTGAATCTTTGTGCTAAATCTAATCTTGGAAATTCTATAATTATAGTCTGAGGCTGAGGAGGGCGTCGAATCTTCTCTTTACTTGTTTGTTAACCCTTGTCCTGCGGGGGCCGGGTTTATGATGCCCGATAAAAAAGCCTATTTCGGCACCTCGCCTGCGTTCTGGTCCCGCGTCAGTCTGGCCCCTGGCTCAGCGCACACGCGTCGAGCATCATCTCCCGTTCAATTCGGGTCCAGCGTCGGATCCCCATTCACGCAGGTCAAGTGTGTGTGCGTCAGTCTGCTTGAGTTTTTGTGCGTTTGTAGCCTTCTAGAACCGTCTGCATTGGTTCGTAATCACGTCTCATAATTCAAAACACGCCAAGTTGGTAGCTCTAGATGTTCGTCCAATGAAATTATAGAAGAAATTGACCCATTTAGACATGAGGAGCTCCAAAGGATAGTCAGGAAACAAGACTTCCATTTTCTATAAAAAAATCTTTCAAATGGGCTTGATTTTGTATGAAATGATACTAGATCTAGATCTAGATTTATCTAGATTCTAGATCTAGATCTACCTGATAAAATAAAAATAAGCTTGTTTGATAATTTTTAATACCATTGTGCGGGTACAAAGAACAATTTGAGTGCAAAACATTTGGAAATTGACCTATTATCCCGTTTCGAACCCCAGGTCATTTTTTTATGCGTCTAGATTAGAAAGGTTTTCGAATGGATGGGCATAACTACTCGTAATGTCTTCAGCTTGTGAGAGTTCATAACACTTTAAATAGAAAGCTATGAAAGATAGAGCGTTATTTTCATCATCGATTAACACACTCCAACGGTATTCATGGCAAAAGCACACTTTCCCGGTGCCCGCGCTGTAAAACAAGAGTACACACTGAGTGACCCCGGCAGCCTGCCCGGAACATCCGACGGTTGCTGATAAGATTCGCATCTCAGCACAGACGCAGGACAAGAGCCACAACTCTAGTGTTGTCTAGAACTTGATTTTATTGTCTCTTCATCATGACTCAGACTCATCTTGTTGGTCAGGTTTCTTCAGTTCTATTCAGACTCTTCTTGTCTTGTCAATTTATTGCCTGCATTTGTGCATTAAAAGCTACTTTATCTAGATATCTAGATCTAGATTCTAGATCTCTAGATCTTAATAATATCTTACGTTGATTCCGATGAGAACAATCTTGCCGATGAAGGGCAAACGATGGACTTAAGTCTTTGTGCCGCATGCTGATTAGCTATTTTCCGTGATCTTTGACAACGGCTGAAAAGAACACGACAGGGCGCTGCCATTTTGATTGTTTTCCTGTGCAGGGCACAGGGATCTCACTCCGAACGACGCTACTTTTAAGGGTCAAATATTGGTTATTTCCCTTGGTCTTATTTTCCATCAGTCGAGCGTTTTATTTCAACTGCTGTTTTGAGTTTGACAGAGCAAAATGACATAAACACACTGAACGAACCCAGAGTAAACAAGTGGACAGGAATGAAAACAAGGAAAGAGAGGAAAGACACGGGGACAAATGTAACAAATAAAACTATAATTTACAAAATTTACATCACATAATATTTCACCCAGCCAGGGAAGTTCACAACATTTATAGCCTATACATTAGACGAGGTTTCAGTGGCAGACATTGCCCCGAATCAATGATGTGATCAATGGTCGAGGGGTTGTTAATGTCACAATAGGACTCGTTCGTACGCATGGCACACCTGTTGTTTACTTGCATTACTCCTTGTATATGTAGGCCTATTACTGCGGGTGTCTTGCTCAAGAACTCATCCCAGTGACTAAACATCCAAAAGTCGTCTCACCAATACTGAAGAAATATTGTGCGAATGTCTATAGTTTACCAAGCAGTAGACTCGAGTAACAGGGAGCTCCTATTATGAATTCGAAATAATATTATTCACTTATAATTTAAAAAGAAGACAAACACCCTCACTCCTCCCCACTTTTCCTCACCCACCCTATTGTGACCCCAC